>NC_142800.1:21371997-21558096 GCF_049724085.1 Artemia sp. Qi Xiang Cuo
AAAAGATAAGTACTTCAAGTTGGAAAATGGGTTTAGGAGGGACATTAAGAAAGTAACTTGCTCTGAAATGGTCTTTGAAAAGTATTTCTTGGTGTTGAGGTATCCAAAAAGCTGTAAAGTATAGTTGTGGGTGAAAAAGATCAGTACTTCAAGTTGGAAAATGGGTTGAGGAGGGACATTAAGAAAGTAACTTGCTCTGAAATGGTCTTTGAAAAGTATTTCTTGGTGTTGAGGTATCCAAAAAACTGTAAAGTATAGTTGTGGGTGAAAAAGATAAGTACTTCAAGTTGGAAAATGGGTTTAGGTGGGACATTAAGAAAGTAACTTGCTCTAAAATGAAGTTTGAAAAATAGCTATAGGTTTCGAGGCGATCTTAAAGCTGTGCTTTAAATTTTATGGTGCAAATTTTATTAACCTCTAGATGGAATATGGTTTTAGATTGACCCTAAATTCTATAAGTTGCTCTGAATGGTCTTTGTAATGATTTTATTGGTGTTGTGGTATCCAAAAAGCTGTAATCTCTATTTGTGGGTGAGAGATTTGAGTACTTAAGGTTGGAAAATGGGTTTAGGAGGAACATTGAGTAAGTCACTTATTCTGAAATTGTCATTGAAAAGTATGTCTTTGTGTTTAGGTATCCAAAAAGCTGTAATGTATAGTTTTAGGTGAAAAATATAAGTACTTCAAGTTGGAAAATGGGTTTAGGAGGGACATTAAGAAAGGAACTTGCTCTTAAATGGTGTTTGAAAGTATATCTTTGTGTTCATTTTTAAAAACAATTGTAAAGTATAGCGGTTTGTGAAAAATGTTTGTAGTTCATTTTGTTAAAATGGTTGATTATGGATATTGATAATTTGTAGTGCTCTGATATGTTCATTGAAAGAAGTGATTGTTGTTTATTCATCTAATCTACTGTTATATAGCTCGGGAGGTTGAATTAAAACAACCATCATGCAGAAAGAATTATGGTGGAGGCTGCGAACTAAATTAAATTGCTCTGATAGGTGCTTTAGAAAGTCTTTCTTGGAATTGAGATATCAAAAAAGCTATAAAGTATAGTTGTGGGTGAAAAAGATAAGTACTTGAAGTTTGAAAATGGGCGTAGGAGGGTCATTAAGAAAGGATCTCGCTCTGAACTGAACTTTGAGAAATTTTTCTGGATGTTCACACAACAAGAATGCTGTAATGTATAGTTCTGGGTGAAAAAGATAAGTACTTCAAGTTGGAAAATGGGTTTAGGAGGGACATTAAGAAAGTAACTTGCTCTGAAATGGTCTTTGAAAAGTATTTCTTGTTGTTGAGGTATCCAAAAAGCTGTAAAGTATAGTTGTGGGTGAAAAAGATAAGTAGTTCAAGTTGGAAAATGGGGGTAGGAGGGACATTAAGAAAGTAACATGCTCTGAAATGGTTTTTGAAAAGTATTTCTTGGTGTTGAGGTATCCAAAAAGCTGTAAAGTATAGTTGTGGGTGAAAAAGATAAGTACTTCAAGTTGGAAAATTGGTTTAGGAGGGACATTAAGAAAGTAACTTGCTCTGAAATGGTCTTTGAAAAGTATTTCTTGGTGTTGAGGTATCCAAAAAGCTGTAAAGTATAGTTGTGGGTGAAAAAGATAAGAACTTCAAGTTGGAAAATGGGTTTAGGAGGGACATTAAGAAAGTAACTTGCTCTGAAATGGTCTTTGAAAAGTATTTCTCGGTGTTGAGGTATCCAAAAAGCTGTAAAGTATAGCTGTGGGTGAAAAAGATAAGTACTTCAAGTTAGAAAATGGGTTTAGGAGGGACATTAAGAAAGTAACTTGCTCTAAAATGGTCTTTGAAAAGTATTTCTTGGTGTTGAGGTATCCAAAAAGCTGTAAAGTATAGTTGTGGGTGAAAAAGATAAGTACTTCAAGTTGGAAAATGGGTTTAGGAGGGACATTAAGAAAGTGACTTGCTCTGAAATGGACTTTGAAAAGTATTTCTTGGTGTTGAGGTATCCAAAAAGCTGTAAAGTATAGTTGTGGGTGAAAAATATAAGTACTTCAAGTTGGAAAATGGGTTTAGGAGGGACATTAGGAAAGTCACTTGCTCTGAAATGGTCTTTGAAAAGTATTTCTTGGTGTTGAGGTATCCAAAAATCTGTAAAGTATAGCGGTGGGTGAAAAAGATAAGTACTTCAAGTTGGAAAATGGGTTTAGGATGGATATAAAGAATGTAACGTGCTCTGATATGGTCTTTGAAAATTATTTCTTTGTGCTGAGGTATCCAAAAAGCTGTAAAGTAGAGTTGTGGGTGACAAAGATAAGTACTTCAAGTTGGAAAATGGGTTTAGGAAGGACATTAAGAAAGAAACTTACTCTGAAATTGTGTTTGAAAGTATATCTTTATGTTGTTTATTCCAAACAGTTGTAAAGTATATCTTTGTAGGAACAATATTTGAAGGTTAATCTGTAAAATTGTCTATGTATGGATACTTAGACTGTAACATGGTCTCAAACGGTCATTGTGTAGTTTTTATTGGTTTGGAAGTATACAATAACATGTAAAGTCTAATTGTGGGTGAAGTATATAAGTACATGAAGCTGGAAAATGGGTTTAGGAGGGACATTAAGAAAGTAACTTGCTCTGAAATGGTCTTTGAAAAGTATTTCTTGGTGTTGAGGTATCCAAAAAGCTGTAAAGTATAGTTGTGGATGAAAAAGATAAGTACTTCATGTCGGAAAATGTGTTTATAATTAACAGTATTACAGGCACATTCAGTGAAATGTGCTATGAAAAGTATTTCTAGGTGTTGAATCTACCTTACATAAGGTCAGTATATTTGTGGGTATCAAAGATAAGTACTTCAAGTTGGAAAATGGTTTAGTGGGGACATAAAGAAATAAAATTGCTCTGAAATATTGTTTGAGAAGTATTTCTTTGTGTTGAGGCATACAAGAAACTGGAAAGTATATTTCTTTATGAAAAAGATATGTACTTCAAGTTGGAAAATGGGCTTAGGAGTGACATTAATAAAGCAAGTTTATCTGAATGGTCTTTTAATATTTTGTATTTGTTTTTAGGGAACATTAATTAGGTTTAGATATGTTTTTGTTGATATATATAAGTACTCTCCGTTGGAAAATTGTTTTTTGATGGACTTTAAGAAAGTAACTTGCACTAAAATGGTCTTTGAAAAGTATTTATTGGTGTTGAGGTTACAAAAATGCTGATGTGGATAGTTGTGAGTAAAAAAGATGTGATCTTAAGGTTAAGAAATGCGTTTAGGAGGGACCTTAAGAAAGGAACGTACTTAGAAATGGTCTTTGAAAATAATTCTTTTTGAGGATTTTTACAAACAGCTGTAAAGTATATTGGTGTGTGAAACATGTTTTAACTTCATCCTTTACTATTGGCTTAGGATGAACAATTAGGATTTGACTTACTCTCAAATGGACATTGAATTGAATTTATTGTTGTGTAAGTATAAAAAGAGATTTAAGTTATAACTGTGGAAAAAAGAGAAAGGTACTTGAGGTTTGAAAATGAGTTTAGGGGGGATATTGAGAATGTAACTTGCTCCGATATGTTTTTTGATAATTATTTCTTGGTGTTGAGGTATCCAAAAAGCTTTAATGTATAGTTGTGGGTAAAAGAAATAAGTATTTCAAGTTGGAAAATGGGTTTAGGAGGGATATTAAGAAATTAACGTGCTCTGAAATGGTCTTTGAAAAGTATTTCTTTGTGTTGATTCTTCCAAGATGCTCTAAAGTATTGTTGTATGTGAAAGACTTATGTACTTAAAATGGGAAAATGGGGTTAACATGGACATTAATAAAGTATCTTTATATGAATTTTTCTATTTTTTTTTTTTCTTTTTTTTTAGTTTACATTATATATGTTTAGTATATATGATGGTGAAAAAGATGTTTACTTCAAGTTGAAAAATGGACTTATAAGCGATATAAAGAAAAAAACTTGCTCTGAATTAGTCTTTGAAAATAAATATTTGTGAGGATTTTTACAAACAATTGTAAAGTAAATCTTTGTGTTAACAATGTTATTACGTATATTTTTTATATTAGTTGTTTATTGATTATGTTTATTTATCTTTGTTTGTTATTGTCATTGAAAAGAATTCCTGTTTGTGTAGATTTCCTAAAAAATTTACTATTTAGCTATATTTTAATTAGATAAGTATTTCTTTTTGGAAGATTTGGTTAGGTACGTGATTTTTGAATTTACGTTGATCTGAAATTGTGATTGGAAAGCATTTCTTTGTGTTGAGGAATCAAAAGAGCTGTAAAGGATAGGTGTGGGGAAAAAGATATGTTCTTAATGATGGAAAAGGGGTTGCGAATGGACATAAGGATTGTAGAGTGTTCAGACATGGTCTTATAAAAGTTTAGTCAGGTTTAAGGGTAACAGATCGGAGGAAAAGGATAGTTTGTTAAGGCATTGAAGAGTACTTAAAGTTGGAAAATGGGTTTAGGAGGGACATTAAGAAAGTAACTTGCTCTGAAATGGTCTTTGAAAAGTATTTATTGGTGTTGAGGTATCCAAAAAGCTGTAAAGTATAGTTGTGGGTGAAAGAGATAAGTACTTCAAGTTGGAAAATGGGTTTAGGATGGACATTAAGAAAGTAACTTGCTCTGAAATGGTCTTTGTACAGTATTTCTTGGTGTTGAGGTATCCAAAAAGCTCTTAAGTATAGTTGTGGGTGAAACAGATAAGTACTTCAAGTTGGAAAATGGGGTTAGGAGGGACAGTAAGAAAGTAATTTGCTCTGAAATGGTCTTTGAAAAGTATTTCTTGGTGTTGAGGTATCCAAAAAAGCTGTAAAGAATAGTTGTGGGTGAAAAAGATAAGTACTTCAAGTTGGAAAATGGGTTTAGCAGGGACATTAAGAAAGTAACGTGCTCTAAAATGGTCTTTGAAAAGTATTTATTGGTGATGAGGTATCCAAAAAGCTGTCCAGTATAGTTGTGGGTGAAAGAGATAAGTGGTACAAGTTGGAAAATGGGTTTAGGAGGGACATTAATAAAGTAACTTGCTCTGAAATGGTCTTTGAAAAGTATTTCTTGGTGATGAGGTATCCAAAAAGCTGTAAAGTATAGTTGTGGGTGAAAAAGATAAGTACTTCAAGTTGGAAAATGGGCTTATGAGGGACATTAAAAAAGTAACTTGCTCTGAAATGGTCTTTGAAAAGTATTTCATGGCGATGAGACAATCAAAAAGCTGTAAAGGTGAGTTGAGGGTGAAAAAGGTATGTATGTCATGTTGCAATATGGGCGGTAATTGAGCATATTAAAAATAGCCATCTATAGTATGGTCTTTGATCTGTATTTACTAGTGCTAAGGCATCCAGCAAGCTGTAATTAATACTGTATAATGAAAAAAGTACTTTACTGCATGACGGCGAATGGACTTAGGAGTGGCAGTAAATGTTTTAAAAAAGTAAGTACTTCAAGTTGGAAAATGGGTTTAGTAGGTAAAATAACAACTGAAATTGCTCTGAAATTTGCTCTTTCAGAGTATCTATGTGTGTGGAAGAATCCAAAAAGCTGTACAATATAGTTAAAGGTTTACTAGGCAAACTCTTCTTGTTGTATAATGGTATTCTTGAGCTCTTTATAACAGAGCTTGCTGCTAATTGTTCAATGAAAAGTAATTCTTAATGTTGAGGTAACATAAAGTCTGTAAAATATAGTGGTTGGTGAAAGACATATGTACTTCAAATTTTAAAATGGTGCTATGAGGTACATAAAGAATCTAACTTGCTCTGAAATGTTCTTTGAACAGTATTTCATGGTGTTGATGTATCCAAAAAGCTGTAAAGTATAGCTGTGGATGAAAAAGATACGTAATTCAAGTTGGAAACTGGGCTTAGGAGGGACATTAAGAAAGTAACTTGCTATGAAATGGTCTTTGAAAAGTATTTCTTGGTGTTGAGGTATCCAAAAAGCTGTAAAGTATAGTTGTGGGTGAAAAAGATAAGTACTTCAATTTGGAAAATGGGTTTAGGAGGGACATTAAGAAAGTAACTTGCTCTGAAATGGTCTTTGAAAAGTATTTCTGGGGTTTGAGGTATCCAAAAAGCTGTAAAGTATAGTTGTGGGTGAAAAAGATAAGTACTTCAAGTTGGAAAATGGGTTTAGGAGGGACATTAAGAAAGTAAATTGCTCTGTAATGGTCTTTGAAAAGTATTTCTTGGTGTTGAGGTATCCAAAAAGCTGTAAAATATGGTTGTGGGTGAAAAAGAAAAGTACTTCTAGTTGCAATATGAGTTTAGTTAAGATAGTCAGTAAGTAGTTTGCTCTGAAATGATGTTTGAAAAGTATTTATTGGTGTTGAGGTATCCAAAAAGCTGTAAAGTATGGTTGTGGGTGAAAAAGATAAGGACTTAAAGCGGGAAATGGGGTTTATGATTTGAATTAAAAAAATAAATAGTTCTTCAATTGAGTTTAAAGACTATTTATCGGTTTTGAAATATAGTTAAAGCTGTCAAGTATTACCGTAAATGTAAAAGATAAGTACTTCAAGTTGGAAAATGGGTTTAGGAGGGACATTAAGAATATAACTTGCTCTGAAATGGTCTTTGAAAAGTATTTCTTGTTGAGGGAACCAAACAGCAGTACAGGAGATGTGGGGGGGAAATAGATGAGGACTCCACGGTGGAAAATTGGGAGTGGAGGGTCTTGAAAAATGGTACGTTCTCTGAATCATAAGTTGATTAGTATTTCGTAATTTTGAAGTAACCGAAAAGATGTCATGTAGAGTGGGGGTTGAAAAAGATAAGTACTTCAAGTTTAAAAATAGGTTTAGGAAGGACATTAAGAAAGTAACTTGCTCTGAAATGTTCTTTAAAAAGTATTTCTTTGTGGTGAGGTATCGAAAAAGATGTAAAGTATAGTTGTGGGTGACAAAGATATTTAGTTCAATTTCGAACTTGTGCTTTGGATGGATATTGAGAATGTAATTTCCTCCTAAATGGTCATTTAAAAGTATTTCTTGGTGTTGAGTTGTCCAAAAAGAAGTAATGTGGATTGTTTGGTGTATGAGTGAAGTACTACCAGATTGATTATTAATATATGATAGACATTAAAGATATAGCTTGCTCTGTACTGGTCATTGAGGATAGTGCCATGGTTATGAGGTATCCAAAGAGCTTAAATTTATAGTTTTTTGGATCAGAGAGATGACCTTCAAATTGGAAACTGGGTTTAGGAGGGACATTGAGAATGTAACTTGCTCTGAAATGGTCTTTGAAAGTAATTCTTTGTGTGGATTTTTCCAAACAGCTGTAACGTAAATCTGTGTGTGAAATGTGTTAGTAGGTTAATTTGGAAAATTGGCTTAGGCTGGATTTTGAGAATTTTACTTGCTCTGGACTTTCCATTGAAAGAATATCTTTTTTTTTTTGTATACATATTACATTTCTGTAGAGCTGTGGGTTAATTAGATTAGTCCATCATTTTGGACGAGTTATTTATGAAGTTGATGATGAAATTTACGTTAATCTAACTTTGGGATTGTAAAGTATTTTTTGGTGTTTTATTATCAAAAAAGGTTTAAAGTATAGTTGTGGGTGAAAAAGATAAGTACTTCAAGTTGGAAAATGGGTTTAGGAGGGACATTAAGAAAGTAACTTGCTCTGAAATGGTCTTTGAAAAGTATTTATCTGTGTTGAGGTATCCAAAAATCTGTAAAGTATATTTTTGAGAGAAAAAGATAAGTACTTAAAGTTGAAAAATGGGATTAGGATGGTAAATAAGAAAGCGAATTGCTCTAAAAGGGTGTTTGAAGAGTATTTCTGGGTGATGAGATATCCAAACGGCTGTAAATCACAGTTGCGAGTGAAAAATATATGTAGTGCAACTCGGAGAATTGGTTTAGGAGTGAAATTAAGAATGTAAATTGCTCTTTATTTGTATTTGAAAAGTCTTTCTTGTTGATGCGTTAACCAAAAAGCTGTAGTAAATAGCTGTTGGTGCAATAGATAAATTATTAAAGTTGGAAAATGTATTTAGAAGAAATATTAAGAAAGAAACTTGCTCTGAAATGGTCTTTGAAAAGTATTTCTTTGTGTTGAGGCATTCTAGATGCTGGAAAGTAGTGTTGTGTATGAAAGAGATATGTACTTCAAGCTGGAAAATGGGCTTAGGAGTGACATTAAGAAAGCAAAGTGCTCTGAAATGGTCTTTTAAAAGTTTTTATTGGTTTTTTTATTTAATTAACGCGTTCAAGTATAGTGGTGGGTAAAAAAGATAAGTACTTCAAGTCAGAAAATTGGTTTAGGATGGAGAGTTAGAATGGAACTTGCTCTGAAATAGTTTTTGAAAAATGTTTCTTGGTGATGAGGTATTCAAAAAGCTGTAAAGAAAAGAATTGGTTTAAAAGGATCTGGAATTCCATCGGGATTAGGGTCTGAGGAGTGGAGTTCAGACTGTAAAGTGTTCGGCAATGGACTATAAAAAGTAAATATTTGTTATCAAATACAATAAACGAGCTAAATGAGTTTTTTATAGTAACATGTGTATGAATTCAAGTTGGAAAATGGGTTTAGGATGGACATTGAGAATGTAACTTGCTTCTGAATGTTCATTTAGTATTTTATAATGTTGTTTAGGTATCAAAATGTCAGTACCGAATCATTGTTGGTAAGATATATATGGAAGAGAACTTAAGCAATGGATGGTTGAGGAACATTACAAATATAGATAGCTCTCAAATTGTCTTTGAAAAGTGTTTCTTGGTTTTGAGGTATCCAAAAAGCTGTAAAGTATAGTTGTGGGTGAAAAAGATAAGTACTTCAAGTTGGAAAATGTATTTAGGAGGGACATTAAGAAAGTAACTTGCTCTTAAATGGTGTTTGAAAAGTATTTCATTATGTTGAGGCATCCAAGAAGCTCGAGAGTATCGTTGTGTGTGATAGAGATTTATACTTCAGATGGGAAAATGGGCTTAAGTTAGACATTAAGAAAGTAATTTGCTCTGAAATGGTATTTGAAAAGTATTTATTTGTTTTGAGCTATTCAAAAAGATCTAATGTATAGTTGTGGGTGAAAAAGATAAGTACATCAAGGTCAAAAATGGGTTTATAAGTGACAGAAACATAGTAAATTGCTATGAAATTGTCTTTTAAGACTATTTCTTCGTGTTGAGAGATCCAAAAAGCTGTAAAGTATAGTTGTGGGTGAAAAAGATAAGTACTGCATATGGGAATAGGGGCTGATGATGGACATAAAGAAAGTATCAGGTTTTAAAATTGTGTTTTAACAGTATTTCTTGCTGTGGAAATATACAAAAACTCTAATGTAGAGATGAAAATGAAATTGATATGGAATTCAAGTTAGAAAATGGGCTTAGGATAGACATTGAGAAAGTAACTTGCTCCGAGATGTTCATTGAAAAGTATATCTTGGTGTTGATGTATACAAAAAGATGTAAAGTATAGTTGTGTATGAAATAGATAAGTAATTCAAGTTGAAAAATTGGTTTAGGAGGAATATTAAGAAAAAAACATGCTCTGAAATGTTGATTGAAAATTATATATTTTGGTTGGGATTCCAAATTGCGTTAATGTATAGTTGTGGGTGCAAAAGATACGTACAACTTTATTGATCCATTTTTGCGGATGGAGAGTTACTTAATAAATATCTATTAAGGTTTCTTTTAAAAGTATGTATTTTTTTTGTGTCATACGAAATGATATAGAGTAAAGTTGTGGGGGAAAAAGATATGTACTTCAAGTTCGAAAATGGGTTTAAGTGGGACAATTAGAAAGTAACTTGCTTTGAAATTGTCGTTAAAAAGTATTTCTTGTTGTTGATGCATCCAAAACGATTTAAAGGATAGGTGTTATTTAAAAAGATAAGCACTTCAAGTAGTAAAATTGGTTTAGGTGGGAAATTAAGAAAGGAACTTGCTCTGAAGTGGACTTAGAAAATTATTACTGTCGGTTGATTTAATCAAACTGCTGTAAAGTCGAGTGTGTGGTGAAAAATGTTAGTACTTCAAGTTATAAAATTTGGTTAGTATTTACATTGAGAATGTAACTAGCTCTGAAATGGTCTTTGAATAGAAGTTCTTTGTTTTGATGTATCCAATAAAAGGTAATGTATAGTTGTGATTGAAAAAAATAAGTACTTCAAGTTGGAAAATGGGTTTAGGAGGGATATTAATAAAGGAACTTGCTCTGAAATTGTCTTTGAAAAGTATTTCTTGGTTTTGAGGTGTCCAAATAGATGTAAATTATTGGTGTGGTTGAAAAAGATAAGTACTTCAAATTGGAATATGGGTTTAGGAGGGACATTAAAAAAATAAGGTGATCAGAAATGTACATTGAAAAGTTTTTGTTGGTGATGTGGTATCCTAACAGCTGTAAAGTATAGTTGAGAGTGAAAAATATAAGTAGTTCAAGTTGGGAACTGGGCTTAGGAAGGACATTAAGAAAAGAACTTGCTCTGAAATGGCCTTTGAAAAGTATTTCTTGGTGTTGATGTATCCATAAAGCTGTTAAGTAAAAGTTCGGAAGAAAAGGATCAGAATTTAAACTTGTAAAAAGAGTTGAGGAGGGACAATAATAAAGTAAATTGCTCTGAAAGTGTCTTTGAAAAGTATTTATTGGTGCTTAGGTGTCCAAAAAGCAGTAAGGTATAGTTGTGGATGAAAAACATAAGTACTTCAAGTTGGAAAATGGGTTTAGGAGGGACATTAAGAAAGTAACTTGCTCTGAAATTTTCTTTGAGAAGTATTTTTTTGTGTTGAGGCATCCAAGAAGCTTCAAAGTAGAATAGTATGGGAAAAAGATATGTACTTCCAATTGAAAAACGGGCTCAAAAGGGAAATCTAGAAATCAACTTACTCTGAAATGGTCGTTGAACAGTGGTTCTTTGTTTTGCGTTAACCATCAATCGTTATATGAGTGATGGATTTCCTAGATAATTTAATCCAGTGAGACTAGTTGGGGATGATTTACATAATTAAATGACCTATCTCTGTCATTGTCGTTTACTAGAATTTATTTGTGTTGAGGTATCCAAAAAGCTGTAAAATATAGTTGTGGGTGAAAAAGATAAGTACTTCAAGATGGAAAATGGGTTTAGGAGGGACATTTAGAATGTGACTTGCTCTGTAATGGTCTTTGAAAAGTAATTTCTTGGTGTTGAGGTATCCAAAAAGCTGTAAAGTATAGTTGTGGGTGAAAAAGAAAAGTACTTGAAGTTGGAAAATGGGTTTAGGAGGGACATTAAGAAAGTAACTGGCTCTGACAGGGTCTATGAAAAGTATTTCTTGGCGTGGAGGTATCCATATAGCTGTGAAGAAGAGTTGTGGGCGAAAAAGTTAAGTCCTTCAAGTTGGAAAATGGGTTTAGGAGGGATAGTAACATAGTAATTTGCTTTGAAATGGTCTTTTAAAATTAATTCTTGGTGTAGTAAAATAATAAAAGCTTTGAAGTATAGTTGTTGGTGAATATGATATGTCCTTCTAGATTGATAATGGGTTGAAATGGCTCTGATATGGTCTTTGAAAAGTAGGGCTTGGTGTTTAGGTATCCTAAAAGCTGTAAAGTATAGCTGTGGGTGAAAGAGATAAGCACTTAAATTTGTAAAAGGAGTTTAGATTAGAAAGGAATAAAGCAACTTGCTCTCAAATTGTCTTTGAAGAGTATTTATTGGTGATGAAGCATTCTAAAAGCTGTAAAGTATAGTTGTGGGTGAAAAAGATAAGTAATTAAAGTGGGAATATTGCGGTTGGAGGGACATTAAGTAAGTAACTTGTTCTGAAATGGTCTTTGAAAAGTATTTCTTGGTGTTGAGGTATCCCAAAAGGTGTAAAGTATAGTTGTGGGTGAAAAAGGTAAGTGCTTCAAGTTGGAAAATGTGATTAGGATGGATAATAAGAAAGTAACGTGCTCTGAAATGGTCTTTGAAAAGTATTTCTTGGTGTTGAGGCATCAAAAAATCTGTAAAGTATAGTTGTGGGTGAAAAAGATAAGTACTTCAAGTTGGAATATGGGATTTAGGAGGGACATTAAGAAAGAAACATGCTCTGAAATGGTCTTTGAAAAGAATTTTTTTTTTTATATTGATACACAAATCTGTTAAGTATGGGTTAGTGCTATTATTATTTTGCCATCTAGATGGAAAACGTGTTTAAGAGGGACATTTTAAAATCATCTTTATCTAAAATTGGGTATTAATAGTATTTCGTTGTGTTGAATTATCCAGAAAGCTGTAAAGTAAAGCTTTTAGTTAATTAGATATGTACTCCAAGTTGGAAATTTGGGTTAGTAGTGACAGTAAGACTTTAACGTTATCTGAAATGGTGTTTTCACGTTATTTATAGTTGTGGAGGTAACCAAAAATATGTAATGGGTCGGTTGTGGTGAAAAAGTTAAGTAGTTTATTTTCTACAATTGTCGTTAGATTGGCTTTTAGTCTGTACCTGGCTCCCAAAGGGTATATGAGAAGTATTTCTTGGTGTTGAGGTATCCAAAAAGCTGTAAAGTATAGTTGTGGGTGAAGAGATAAGTACTTCAAGTTGGAAAATTGGTTTAGGAGGGACATTAAGAAAGTAGCTTGCTCTGAAATGTTCTTTGAAAAGTATTTCTTGGTGTTGAGGTATCCAAAAAGCTGTAAAGTATAGTTGTGGGTGAAAAAGATAAGTACTGCAAGTTAGAAAATGGGTTTAGGAGGGACATTAAGAAATTAACTTGCTCTGAAATGGTCATTGAAAAGTATTTCTTGGTGTTGAGTTATCCAAAAAACTTTAAAGTAAAGTTGTGGGTGAAAAAGATAAGTACTTCCATTTGGAAAATGGGCTTAGGAGGGACATTAAGAAATTAACTTGCTCTGAAATGTACTTTTAACAGTATTGATTGGTGTTTAAGTCTCGTAACAGCTGTATAGTAGCGTTTTGGATGAAAAAGATAAGTATTTCAAGTTGGAAAAGGAGTTTAGAAGAGATATAAAGAAAGTAACTTGCTCTGAAACTGTCTTTGTAAAGTATTTCTTGGTGTTGAGGTATCCGAAAAGCACTAAAGTATAGTTGTGGATGAAAAAGATAAGTACTTCAAGTTGGAAAATGGGTTTAGGATGGACATAAAGAAAGTAACTTGCTCTGAAATGGAATTTGAAAATTATTTCTTGGTGTTTAGGTATCCATACAGCTGTAAAGTAGAGTTGCGGAAGAAACATAAGTATCTCAAGTTGTAAAAGGAGTTTAGGAGAGACACTAAGATAATAATTTGCACTGAAAGTGTCTATTAAAAGTATTTCTTTGTTCGGAGGTACCCAAAAACAACTAAAACATATTTGTAGATACAATTGATATGTACTTAGATCTTTAAAATGTGTTTAGGAGTGACAATAAGAATGTAACTTGCTCTGAAATGTCATTTGGAAAGTATTTCTTGGTGTTGAGGTATCAAAAAACCTGTACAGTATAGTTGTGGGTGAAAAATATACGTACTTCAAGTTTGAAAAGGGGTTAAGGACGGATATTGAGAAAGCAAAATGTTCTGAAATGACTTTTTAAAGGTATTTCTTGGTATTGAGGTATCCAAAAAAGCTTTAATGTAAAGTTGTGGGCGAAAAGGATGGGTACTTCAACTAGTAAAATGTGCTTAGGAGGGACATGAAGAAATGAACTTGTTCTGAAATGTCTTTTGAAAACTATTTCTTGGTGTTGCGGTATCCAAAAAGCTGTGAAGTAAAGTCGTAGGTGAAAACGAAGGTTTCTTCAACTTGTAAAATGGGTTTAGGAGGGACATTAAGAAAGAAACTTGCTCTGAAATGTCTTTTGAAAAGTATTTCTTGGTGTTGAGGTATCCAAAAAGCTTTATTTTAAAGTTTTTGGTGAAAAGGAAGGATGCTTCAACTTGTAAATTGTGTGGAGTAGGGAAATTAAGAAAGTAACTTGCTCTGAAATGTCTTTTGAAATGTATTTCTTGGTGTTGAGGTATTCAAAAGGCTGTCAAGTAAAGTTGTAGGTGAAAAGGAAGGATGCTTTAACTTAAATTGGGTTTAGGAGGAACATTAAGAAAGGAACTTGCTCTGAAATGTCTTTTGAAAAGTATTTCATGGTGTTGAGGTATTCAAAAAGCTGTAAAGTAAAGTTTTGGGTGAAAAGGAATGATGCTTCAACTTTTGAATTGTGTTTAGCTTTGAAATTACTAAAGGATCTTGCTCTGAAGCGTCGTCTGTAAGGATTTGCTTAGTCTTAAGATATCCAAAATGTTTTAAAATACAGTTTTGGATAAAAAAGAATTATTCTTCAATTTGGAAAATGGGTTTAGAAAGAAAATTAAAAGAGGAACTTGCTCTGAAATATCTATTGAAAGGTATTTTATGGTTTTGAGGTATCCAAATAGCTGTGAAGTAAAGTTGTGGGTGAGAAGGATGGGAACTTAAACTTGTAAAATAGGTTTAGAAGGGACATTAATAAAAAAACTTGTTCTGAAAAGATATAATAAAGCCTTAAAAAAGTAATAAAAAATGGGGAGGGGACTCTTTGGGGGCCCGGGGGGGAGACATTAGGAGGTCTGGGGGACTCTTGGGGGCGGGGTGGTCCTTGGGAGACCCGGGAGGACCTTTGGGGGTCCGGGGGCCCTTGGGGGGCCGGATGGTCCTTTGGGGCACTGGGGGCCCTTTGGGGGCCCGGGGGACCATTTGGGAGCCTGGGGGAACCTTTGGGGGCCAGGGGCTTCCTTGGGGGTTGGGGTAGGGGACCTCACGACACTTTTCAAATGGAACTTGTGTATTATAACGACCACACTCAAAACCTCTTCTAAAACATCTTCTAAAATCATCTTCTAAAATGTCTCTAACTGTTTCGCCGAAATAATTCCCTATAGTGTCTAAAACGGTTTCATCCAAATAACCCCTAAATGTAATTTCTGCTTGTTCCTTTTGTTTTTGGCATCCCTGCGCTGTCACATTTGAAATTACTAGGAAACACTTTCCCGCGTTAATCTCTTCATCTTACAAACAATTCTCCTTTCATGAATCAATAATTGCCCTTAGAAACAACAAATTAATTCCCCTTTCGTGACAAATCAATCATCCTTGACATCACCCGTCGGACATTAAAAAACTTCGCCCAGAAACAATTTTCCTAGACGAAAATCAAAGACATTAATAAACTTCATCCCGGAAACAATTCTGCTGGATGAACTCCAAAGACATTAATAAACTTTGCCTGAAAACAATAATCGACCTTTGGAAATTTAGGTCATTGACCCACTTCTGGTGTACTGATAGGACATACATTCTTTTGATAACCGAATTTTGTACTGCCACGAGTCGGACCCTCCTTTCTACTTGTGCATCCTTATTGTTAAATGGGTGTAGCTGTAATATCTCAGAAACAGATCAGATTTTTAAGTTGAAACTTTCAGGAAATACTGATTAGAAAGTTGAACTAAATCAAAAGACACCATATGCATCAAGGTTGTCAAAATGGCTTGTCTGCAATATCTCAGGAACATTTGCGGGCACTAAGTTAAAAGTTTCAGAGAATGTTGAGGGGAATTTCGATCAAAATACAACAATTTGTATCCTGGTTGTCATAAAGACGTATCTACAATATCTCAAGAACAGTTAATGGTCTTTATTTGAAACTTTCAAGGAAGGTTGAGAGGGATGTCCGGCTAAATCAAAAGACGCTATGTTTATTTAAGATCGTTAAAATAGCGTGTGCAACCAGAGTATGTTGAGGGGGTTGTTGAATTTAATTAAAATACACTATGTGCATTCCGGTTGTCAGAAGGGGTATGTGCAATATCTCAGGAACGACGTACGGTATTTATTTGAAACTTTCCGAAATGTCAAGGGGGATATTTTTATAAATCAAAATACTTTATTTGCATCTATGCTCTAAAAAGGGCGTTATATAAATATGTCAAAAATGGTTAGGCTGTTATGTTTTTTATTTAGAGAATTTTAGAGGGATGTTGAACTCATCCAAAAGACATTATATGCATTTATGTTATCAGACAGACACTTTCCCTACATCCAGCAAACACTCATGTCAAAATCGCAAACAAAAGAGTTTATAGATGTAGAGTATATAGGGTATATTATAGTATATTGATTTTTTTGCGAGTTAAAACTTGTTAATTTGTCCATCTGTCTCAACTCTACCAAGGATTGTAAACTGAACCTGTTTTACAATTTTTTTTAAGCAGATAGAAGATCTTTTATTTAGGTGTCTCTAACCCTCCCATGTTCGCATTAATTTATGTCGGGGGATGCATTTCTGGAAAGCAATATTTGAAAAAAACGCAGAAAAATAGGTGAATCATAATGGAAGCATAGAAACAAAAATATAAAATATTGAGATTTTGATAATCTTAGTATCTGAAAGACCCCTCCCTTCCTACTACAAACAATTTTAGCGATATTTCCCAGTGTTCTCTACTATTTTGAACTGCCAACTCCGCTCTTTTACCCGTTTTGGCGAATTAGCCCCCTCTGCTCGAAAGAAGAACTCAAAATAAGCTTCCGTAGCAATTTCAGCTACTTCACCTTTTATGAACACACTTGAAGGCAAGGGTAATGTGTTTTAGGCGGCTTTCTTTGCTGTCAGATTCTTAGATTGCCTTGACCTAATTGCCAAAAGAATTCCCATAATCGTTTCCGCAGATTTTCCGCTTTGAAGTTAACAGCCGGCTTTTAAAATAGAAAGATGTAAAGCTCGTGAAAACTTAAGTTTTTATCACTCCTAATAAAATAGAGTGAGGAACATTTCATCTTAACAATAAAAAAGGTCATCTGCTTGATTTCTTATGTTTTAGATTTTACTTTTACTGCAATATTTGGAATTTCACTTTATGCAATACGGTTGAGGTAATCCAAAAGGCATGACCGTATCCAGGGGATAGGGTTAGAGGGTTTGAGCCCCCCGTCCACCCAAAATATTATCTGGCTCATAAAACATAACAAAAATAAATATAAACAAATTTTGGATGAGTTTCTTATAAATTTTTTGTATCCCCCCTCGAAAAAAAAAATCCGGAAAAAAAAAAATTTGTTTAACAAAAATTAAATTTAAGAGTGTAGAACTAGATTGTCTTGGCGATCCTCTTTACCGCCCCTCAGAATACCGGAGACTGTGTTTAGAACGGGCTCCTAGAGAGGGGAAGAGGTCAAACCGGGCTTTTTCCTGGAGCAGCGGGAGGTGCCAATCTGGTGCAGCTTAGTAAATGCATGAGGTAGCATCTCTAGCTCTTCTCAGTTAGAAAGGGGGAAATTGTTTCAAACTCAAAAGTTGGAATCAAACATTTTGTGCACTAGACTAAAATTTACAGAGTTGACTTCCAGAATGAGTTAATAGAGTAGTTTTATAGAACACGAAGAAAATAGAGTATAGGTATATAGGGGCGTCGTTGGGGGGTGGGTGCAGTTGCCCCTCCTAATAATTTGGAGGAAACAATTATTAAGTATCCCATGCCCCTTGCTATCCAAATATGGATCCTTCTTGTCCCCCCCCTTGTAAGTAAATATATAAAGAAAATAATAATAGCAGTATAATATAGCAGTAATTAATAGCAGTATAAACAATAACAATGAAACAAAATTCAAACAATGTGTGGCTTCTACGGTGTTTGTAGAAATGGCAGGCAAAATTTAAATGGATCTAGAATGGTTAAAAGTGGGCCATCTAACTTTTGGCATTTGAATCAACTATAAGAAAAATGATGGTTTTCTTTCAAAATTTTGCTTTTATTAGACAGACTAGACATCTATATTTTAGAATGAAACACAACAGGATTCAAATTCCTGCAATAGGGCTAAGACGACAAACAGTTCTAGTGATTTACATATTTGCGTAAAAGCTCAGAAAGTAGGTGATGTAAGTAAATGAAGATTTAATGGAAGGCCTGATCTTGAGCTCCGACTTTCAGAAATCACGTGCCAAGCGTGGCGAAAGGGAGCCCAGAATGGTAGAACTTTGTTAGTCCTGGTGTAACTGTTCCACGCGTAGCAGAACTCTGTGGCATATGTGGTGCTACGAGACGTACATCAGAGGATTGAAAGTGAGCAGCGTGAGTTTCAGGGCATCTGTGGAATATGTGGTGCTACGAGACGTACATCAGAGGATGGAAAGTGAGCAGCGTGAGTTTGAGAGGATCTGTGGCATATGTGGTGCTACGAGACGTGCATCAGAGGATTGAAAGTGAGCAGCGTGAGTTTCAGGGCATCTGTGGCATATGTGGTGCTACGAGACGTTCATCAGAGGATGGAAAGTGAGCAGCGTGAGTTTGAGAGGATCTGTGGAATATGTGGTGCTACGAGACGTACATCAGAGGATTAAAAGTGAGCAGCGTGAGTTTCAGGGCATCTGTGGCATATGTGGTGCTACGAGACGTACATCAGAGGATGGAAAGTGAGCAGCGTGAGTTTGAGGGCATCTGTGGCATATGTGGTGCTACTAGACGTACATCAGAGGATTAAAAGTGAGCAGCGTGAGTTTCAGGGCAACTGTGGCATATGTGGTGCTACTAGACGTTCATCAGAGGATGGAAAGTGAGCAGCGTGAGTTTGAGGGCATCTGTGGCATATGTGGTGCTACGAGACGTACATCAGAGGATTGAAAGTGAGCAGCGTGAGTTTGAGGGCATCTGTGGCATATGTGGTGCTACAAGACGTACATCAGAGGATGGAAAGTGAGCAGCGTGAGTTTGAGGGGGGCTACCGCCCCCTCAAACTCGCTGCTCTTTGTTAAATTTTAGTTTAACGAGTAATTAACTAAAATGATTTAGAGCAAAGAAAAATATGGCCTGCTGATAATAATCAAAATTTCCAGCAGTTCAAGTTGTAACATGTTTTATAGCCCGCCCGTTATAGCAATATTACGTATAAAAAATGGAGGAAAAGTTGTCTACGCAAGCTCATTTTTTTAATTTAGCCAAGAAACCATAAACAGTTTCTTTTCTAAGAAATCTTCCTAAAGCTTTTTTCTGAAACCACGCTGGAGATCAGTCATTTTATATCCCTAGATATCCCCCATATGTCCCAGAACGGAGATATTGGACATTCCTTAGACTATATCTCCCAAACCCAAGAAGTGATAAGGCTCTAAATGAAAATGTCAATATGGACCTAGGGGAGTTGGGGAATCAATTCTCAATCTTGCTGACATCTAGCTTACACTGCATATCGAGTTTAAACGAAGTTAACCGACAGATTAAACATGAAAGACTAATATTGAACAACAGTTGTTTTTAGTACAAAAAAAAATGGAAAAGAAAAGGCATAAGCTACCGGCTCATAATTTTCTTACAATAAATATATTCTGAAGGGGGGGGGGGGATCACGTGTGCATTTGACTCCCCTTTAGAAATTTTACCCGCACCCCACCCCCTAGGTTTATTTTTGTTATTTTCATTGAAAAATGTATTTCTTTGGTCCCCTCTTCAACGCCTCGCTCTTTACGCTAAAGTTTGACTCTGTCTCACGACTTTATTTTTCAAAACAATAAACAAATTTAGCGTAAAGAGCGAGGTGTTGAGGAGGGGACAGACCCTTCCATATACGGAATAATTTCTGTTCGTTTTAAGTTTTAATGTCGCTCCTTACTTTCAGTTTAAAAAAACTTGTTTTTTATTTAATATTACAAGACTTCGGTATTCAGGAGTATCAGCATTGGTGTCGCTAAGAATAGTTAAAACGGCTATTGTAGTGAGCTATTGTTAGTGACTGAGTAATGAGCCTTTTATAGTGAGCTAGGGCACATTTTACGGGTGAAGGATGACAGTGAAGCTTTGAACAGATTGGAGTGGAGGAGAAGTGTGCACAGCTATTTTAACTTCAGGTGGCTTGGTACTTCAGTGAGTATCTAGTAGTAGTAGTGGTGGTAGTATAAGAGTAGTGAAATTGCCTTTTATGTACTATTTTTTTACTATTTTCTACTATACTTTCATACTATCTATATTTTCGATTTTAGTTACTATTCATCTATCACACGTTAGGCCGTATCCAAGGAGAGAGGGGGGGGTGTGTTTCAAGGCTTGAACCCTGAAACTCTCACAAATTTTCGTCTGACGTAGCAAAAATGCTTACATGCAAATTTTTGACACGTATACTATAGTTTTCTTGTAAATCCCACGAAAAAAATACCCCCCCCCCCCCCGAACAAAATCCTGGATTCACCCTTGGTTTTACGTTGTTATATCATTTTTCTTGTGAATCTTTTCAGAAGCAGCTAATCAGTAATTTTCAGCAGTAAACTTGCAGCAGCAGCATCTGTAACCTAGTAAAGTGCTAATTAGAGCCATAGCAACCAAAAGTTTACAAACACGTTTGAAAAAAAAATATCTGAGAGAAAGCGTTTTTATTTAAAGGTGATTTGGGAATGATAACTATTATATAGGTTCATCATAATAGGAATAGTTTAGTGCGGTAATAAATTTTCTGTAATATCTGTTTATCAAAGGTAATACAGATGTATGGTCTGTATAGCAACGCTAAATATTCGACTCCGCAGATAGTTCAACATTTTCTAATTTCTTTACAGGGGATTTGGAATTTATATATATTATTATTGTACTGCTACTAACAACTCACCGCAGCATAAGGCCGTCTGAGGCCAACACCGCTACGCAAGCTCCTCTATCCCAATCTATTCAAAGCCTTCGTCTTTACACCCTCCCAGGAAGTTCCTATTTCCCTTAAATGTTTTTTTACGACATCCTCCCACCCCAACCGCGCGACAACCTGCTTTCCGTTTAGCCCTAGACGGTTGGCCGATAAGGACAATCTTTGGCAATATGTCATCCTTCATCCGCAGAACGTGCCCTAGGCTTGCTCTCAACCTCAACCTTGCTCTCATTATAGCCCTAAAGAGCGGGATTGAACCACACTTTTCGTACAGCCTACTGTATGAAATACGGTCAGTCAGCCGGGTACCCAAAACAATCTGTGCTTTTGAATTCTTGGATGCGGAAACAAAATATTCGGATTATATAAGTTGCATAATTCTCGCTGTCTTTAATTCAAGTTTTCTCTGTTCTCATAATTTTAATTATAATTTTAATTAATTATAATTTTTCAGTTTGTTTCAAGTACGCAGAAAGTTTAGTCTAAAATAATAATTTGTGGTATAATAATTTGTGCTAAATCCGGCAAAACTTTTTGCCGGATTTAGTATCCCTACTTTTAGTTTACTCGATTTACTTTTGTAGAGCATGCATGACGCCATATTTGGAAATTTTGAGAAAGACTACTAGTATTTAAATCAGCTATGGTAAATCAAAAGTTGTTATGCGGTATTTTATTTACGTTACTCAGCCCATTTGTCCCTTGAGCTCAACATCTTCCATCAAATTGACAAACCTAAGAGAAGGTAATACTTTCTGATAAACGGCTGTTTCAAGCTAAATAAAAGAGTCGAATTCGAGTTTCAGGTAAAAAAGAGCCGAATTCGAGTTTCAGGTAAAAATAACAGAGTCGAGTCCAAGTTTCAGGTAAAAGAAATGCCAAATTCAAATTTCAGGTAAAAAGAGCCAAATTTGAGTGTCGGGTAAAAAAAAGAGCTGAATTCGAGTTTCAAGTTAAAATTAAAATATTAATAATAAGCATAACGTGATTCAAAACTAAGTAAGAATAAAAGAAACAATAACAATAGTAGAGTAACAATAACAATAAATAACAATAATAACAATAAAAGAAACAATAGCAATACCAAAAGAAACAATGAGTAAGAATAAAAGAAACAAAATAGAAAAGCCTTGGGTAAAAAACGGTAGAACTCAAAACATGAAACTAAAAACACCAAAGGCCGAACTATTGACCGTTACAATTAACTAGAAGTCTTATTTTCTTCAAATCCTGTTAAATCGTGTAAAAATCGCCTTCTTTTCTCGTATGCTGAAACAATCGTAAATTGGAGCTTCTAAAACCAAAATTTGTTTTTGCTTATCTTAAGTATGTAGAAGAAAAAAACTTAAAACACATTAATAGTTTTTCTGCTCTCCTCAAAATTGTTTGCTATGAAGCTTATCGTCTTTTGAATTACCGCGCAGTTCAGGTTCAGACAAATTTAGAAATTAACTTAGGCCTAAGTTTTATGTGTTAGTTGGCTTTCAACTGAAATACGAGAAAGCTTGGATATATAGAATAGTTGAGACAGCTGTTTTGACATATCTTAAGCGAATCAAAGAGATATTTAAGACTTGGTAATCTGCACTAATTCCAGACTTCAAATGCCAACATTTGTTAATGTCTTCAAATTCTCTCGGGGAAAACCCACAAAAACCTACAGCAGAAGGAAAAATTTCAAAGAACAAGAATGGAATTTTCTTAGATGGAATTTGCTGCATAGAGTGTTAGGAATTTGGCAAAAAGACTCCTGAATGAAGAGAAATAAAAGAAAGGATGAAGTGCAGGCATGCTCACTAGAATCTACTCTGGGTGGGGAGGGGATACATTTTTCAAAACAACAAGAAACGGGTGAATTCATGCGCGTGCAGAAAAGTATATTTTAGGGGGCTTCCGATTTCAATAGGAGGGGTGAGATTTGTCACACTCTCTCCCCAAAAAACAAAAAGTTGATTTTTTTAAATAGCTTATAGAAACCTGAATATTTCTGCGTAGAATAATGGGCCAGAACCATCCATCCTCCACGTACATTACTAGGTGAACTATGAATTTATTTTGTAAAATATTAAAAAAAAAAGTTGTAAAATATTATATTAAAATATAAATTTATTATGATATTTTATTTTGTAAAAATATAGTGAAAACTTTAGAATGACAATCCAGTGAGTAGTATCGGGTCCCCTTGTACAAAGTCATATGGATGATGAATAGAATTGATCTCAAACATAATAATATTTACTGTTGCGTTGAGTTAATTTGTGTAAAATAACATTGTTTGGCCGTCATTTTGTTTTTGTTTTTTTTTTCTCTTTTTTGGGGTGATTAAAGTCAGAATGGACCGAAATAAATATAGCAAATACACATACAAAAGTAAAATATTATTGTATGTTTAATTTAAAAAGGTCAAAAGGTCTTTCATTGACAACCGTAAGCACCTAAAAGCACAAAGAGGGGCAGCATGTGGGGAAGGGTGGAAAGAACCCATTACCCACAAACGGCCATAAAACAAGCATAAAAATTAAACCAAGAATATTTGTATGGATAAATTAAATTTGAAGTAAATTAGTCTTTTTTTTTCACTTTTATCTTCCCTGGGAAAATTCATGCAACCCAGGTTTCCCAAAGATGAACGCTTAAATCGTAGGAGGCAAAGAATATTCATGGCATTTAAAAGGCTGCCGTGTGACACTACTCACACTCATAACCTATATTCTTCAATTCAATGGATTGGTTCAATCGATTTTTTTTTCAAAATACTTAGAAATTTTCGTTTTTTTGTAATATTTTTATAATCCCTTCTGTCACCCATATGAAATAACTAAGAATTAGGTTTTCCATACCAAAATATTATTGGTGCGTCTATGACACAGTTTATATAATTAGTGGTCTATATAACTAATTATATAAACTGTGGTCTATGAGGTCTAAGAAACCCTTCTTTGTGTAACTAGCTTCTTGGTATAGTAACTATAGAAGAAAGCCTGATTTTCCCTCCGTTCCCCCCTCTCTCTCAAAATCATATCAACACCTCTACCTCTCCCCCAAAATTCACACAACATAACGTCTTTTGGATTGCCGTAGCAGAGGAGAACCTAGGACGCAGGTGCAGGTCAGTTTAAGCCTCTGTCAGGATTCAAATAATTTTTTAGTAAAAAGTCTGCTAAAAAGTAGCTTTGAATTTTCCCAGATAGTATGATTTTGGGGAGCCGGGGCTATTCCACGGAAAAAGGCGATGGTCCCACAGGAACCCCAGGGATTTATATAGATTTCGGAAAGAAAAATTGTAAGTAATCTTGTATTTCAGAACTATCCTTTATTTAAATAAATATATAAATAAGTAATATAAATAAATTTAGATTAAATAATATAGATAAATATATTATTAACTTTATTAACATATGAATCCTTTGATTAATACATAATATAATATGTAAGTCCTTTATTTATAAAAATATACATTATATAAATCCTTAATTTACATATATAATGTTTATAAATAGCTATATGATTTATAAGTCTTAAATATATAAATCCTTTATTTATTTAAATATGTATAAAAAAATATTCAGACGTTGACAAGACAATTTCTTATCTTCAAAACGATGCATTAGCATTTGAGAATATTTTCAAACAGTTCGTGGTAACGAAATGTAAGTAAGAGCAACCTCGCTCAATAGTAATCGAAACTATAAAAAATGGAACTTTGATACCAATAGATACATCGAAAGAATGGGATTTTTATGCTGATTTCAAATATAATGATCAAGTTTAGTCTTACCCATCAAAAGTTACGAGCCTGAGAATATTTGCCTTATTTTCAAAAAAAGTGGGAAACGCCCCCTAAAAGCCATGAATCTTAAAAAACATGACACCATAAGATTCAGATTATCAGGGAACCCTACTGTAGAGGTTTTAAGCTCCTATATGCAAAAATGTGGAATTTTGTATTTTTTTTTGACAGAAGAAAGATCACGGATGCGTGTTTATTTGTTGCTGTTTTTGTTTGTTTTTTTTTTTTCTTCCCAGGGGTGATCGTGTTGACCCAGTGGTCCTAGAATATCACAAGAGGGATCATTCAAACGGCAATTAAAAGTTATAGTGCCATTTTTAAGTGACCAGAAAAATTGGAGGGTAATTCGGCCCCCTCCTATGCTCTTTTTCCCAAAATCACCCGATCAAAATTTTGAGATAGCCATTTTGTTCAGCATAGTCGAAAAATCAAATAACTATGTCTTTAGGTGAAAAATAATCCCCACAGTCCCCAGAGGAAGGGCTGCAAGTTGTGAACTGTGCCCATTGTTTACATATAATATTTGTTATTGGGAAGTATACAGCCACATTTTGGGGAGGAGGGGGTGCTTGGAGTGGATATTTATGGGGAGAATCTTCCTTGGGGGAGGAAAATTTATGGGGAATGAATATTCCAGGGGAAATGTTAACCTGGGGGGTTTTGACAGAATTACTATACGAAGTTCTTTTTAATTGTTTTACATTCTCTTTGATATTTTTTTTTATGTGGAGATGTTCCGTGGGAATTATCCAGGGGCTTTTTCCTGCATGTTTTGTTTTCTAGGAAATAGTTTCCACGAAAAGGGGCATTTCTGGATTGATCAAGAAACCGATTAGAGATTAAAGTCTTATTCAAATGAAAGAATGCTAAGGAGAATTATTCAGGGTGAATCGTCCACAAGCAATTTTACAGGGACAGGGGATTCTCAGCGAAGATAGACTTGTCTTGAGGGAATTTGACGGGGGAGGGGATGGCCTTAACGTTGGATGAAATTTCCACGGAGGAGTTTTCCTTGAGGGGGAGGGGTATATTTCATAGAGGATGAGCCCGATTTACCGATATTATTTGAAAAACAAACAGAAATTATGTCATGTATGAAGAGTTGTCCCCTCTTCAATGCCTTATTCTTTACGCTAAAGTTTGACTGTTTACTAAAATTGAAGCATTGGGGAAGTTTAATTAGAATAGGAAGCTTTTTTAAAAGTGCTTACAGCTTTAGCGTAAAGAGCAAGGTATTGAGGAGGGCAACCCTTCATATTCAGAATAAATCTGCCAAAATTAATATGTGAATTTTGTTTTAATTTTCCCTGTAAGTGTGAGCCAAATTCGAACCTGCATTAGCTGAAAAACGTTCAGAAATTAAATTTAAAAAAAACTTTGGACGATGTTGGTTGGATTGTTTGCAACACATTATAAAACGTGTCCAATCTTTCAGTAATACGGTTCCCCTTACAATCACATAAGAATTCGTTTAATCCCCTAAATTTTTATAATATTGAATGTTTTAGAAGTGATTTTTGGAGTTTGCTTAGGATCTTCTATTTTTCTAGTTAGATTTTAAAGTTTTTGGTGATCCGTGACAAGTGACAACCATTCCATTGAAAGAAGCAGTACACCGAAATAAAAACCTTTTTGTTGCCTCCCTGGTTCCATTTTAGGTCCACAAAGTGTGTGTTCTTTTTTATGTTTTTGTTTCTTCAAAATAGGAAGTTTTTAGGACAGAATGAACAACTTCTTCAACGCCTAATTCTTCAGTGTTGCCAGGTTTAAACGTGAAAATCAATAGGCGAAATTAGTTATTTAAGTTTGCAAACGGTTTTCATCAATAAACATTGCAACATTAATAGTCTTTTAATTCAAAAGACAATTAAACTTTCATAGGAAAGCTGTACTTTCTTAATTTGTTCACTGTATATTTTTAGATTTTTTTTGGCCTATTTTTCATACCCGTTCTTTTTTTCAATTTGACACCCGCTATTGCCAAAAACTTCTTATGGAAGTTTTGAAGTTTAATTTTCCAAGACATGTAGGGCTATGTAAGATTCCCACTTAACCAGTTCAAACAATCCGGTTTTATTTTCATTGTTCTCGGCAATTAAGAGACAATTAAGAGTTGTAATTAACAGGTAATTAGAGACGTAATTAAGAGTTGTGTAGGGGTCCATTTTCTGTCGCTGACAATTATTCGTTAGCATCGAATCTATGAAAAATTGTTTTTGAGAAATCTTTAGTTTCCTCTTTAGCGCAATTTCCGATACAAACAAAATTATAGTGAAATTTTCGGCATGCACTCTCAATAAAAGTATTTCAACAACGCGCAATGCTAAGTTGTGCTACGTACGAATGTTGTACAAGCTGTGAAGCTGATTCTCTTAAACAAGAACAGTAAATATACATTTAATTAAATTTTTAAGTGGTTGATTTCATCGAAATATATTTTACCGGATTAAATTCGATTTATAATTATTTAATAAATCGACATTAGAAAATTGGGGAAATTTTTCCGAGGGACATAGACATTTTTAATCCTTGCTTTTCTGGGTGGCGTGGGGGAAGTTCGCTAAAACCAGTCAGGATCACAAGGATCCTGTTCATCAAGACCCCCGTTCAAATATTTTTGCAAACGGGACATTCAACTTGTAAAACCGGTTGACCTCCATTCTTAAATTCTACCGTAGAGTAGTTGTTACTGACCTCACAGGAGGTCATTTTGAAATTATTCATCATTCCGTAATGTTTTCATCATTTCATCAACTCATGATTTCGAAATTAAGATCCTTTGAAGAGTGAGTCTTTTCCAGGAATGACATTTTGTTTTCTTTTCTTTTTTTTTGTATGGCCAAAAGCTATGAAAAAGCCTTTTAAAATCATAAACCAACGCTGGTGTATTAAAAAAAATTTATTCACAGTCTTAAGAGACATTCAAAGCCCCGAAACCCCCTTAAGTAACCAAAAAAAAAAAAAAAAAAAATCCTAGATGCAGCTCGGCGTATACTTGTGACAACTTGTGTGCCAATATTTTCATATTTATTATATATCGTATGCTTTCCCTTGCTTTTCAGTTTAATATAAAGAAACCTACATAGTTTATTTCAAGAATCATCTATTTTCCGTGCCTTTTGCTTTTATATGCGTATACCTAGAGGGGGTAAGAGTGAGTAACGTTTATCTCATCCTAGAAAAATTATCATCCCCCTAGAAGATTCTCAAAAGCAAGTGAATAGCTGAATTCTAACAGAAGAGGATATACATATCCCCTTCCCCCAAGATGCCTGGTTGGAACCCTCGGAATAACCCGTAGTTACAACCATGTATATATTAACATTTATTTGGAGTCAGAGTCAATTATAATAACTAAATTAAGCTTGTCCCTGAAGGATAATAGTAGTCTGTATTATTGGTAATTATGTTCAGTAATTGTTGAAGAGGCGGTTTTGCCAGTACATCAATCACCGCAATCCTTCTTTAAGTTAAGTCTAGTTAATCAATAGTCATTTATCCGTCTAATTTAATGACCCGGGCTGCAAGACCCTTGTGAGAAACTTCTTGTAAGTTAAAATATGGCTGAGTATTTTTAGAAACAATTTTTCTTAAAAATAATACGTCAATAAGATTGCAATATCCCTTCAAAAACACATTGAGGAGAGTAAAGAACAGCCATTCCTGCCCAAGACATGTAAAATGCACCAATTCTTTTTAATATTAAAGAGAAAACATTTCTACAGGCTACAACCCCCTCCCAAGTAAGATTTATGCTCGATTGGCGTTGTCAGTTTTTTTTTTTTTTTTTTTTTTTTTTTTTTTTTTTTTTTTTTTTTTTTTTTTTTTAGTAGGTATAACTACCTGAATTTGTAGTTTTCTTAAAAAAAAAAAAAACTAAAGCGAACCAGATTTATTATTCAAAAATCTTTTGTTATCCATTCATAATATCAAGGGAGGGGGAGAGCAAGTAATGGGCACCAGTAAGGGGCCGGGGGAAATGCCCTCTCCCTTGGAGACAGGAATAAATTAGGAACTGTATAAAATAGGAAATGGGAACTTTTCCCGTTTAATTCTTAGTTAAAACAAAACTTTTGGTAGCATATGCCCCTCCCCCAGGATTTTCCTTGGTGGCGATATGTTGGAAATGCACATTCTCGCTGAAACATTAGTTATCCCACGCTCCAGCCGTGTCGAAAACAAATGTTAGGCTGTATAGTGTTGACAATATAAGATTCATAGAATTTATAGAAAACTTGCCAAGTGAGTTGACTTGATTGGCGTTCCAGAAAATTTCTTTTGGTATTTGTGTATTTCTATCTGGATTTATAATGTTTCTTAAAAACATTTAAATGAGCTTGTTTTCCTTTTTAAAGCTTTTCTGTATATATTCGTAGTGCGAGTGGGGGAGGAGTATACTTTCTGTCTATACCCTTTGTTATCCCAAACCCTAATCGTACTAAAAATATTAGGCTGAATAGACTAGACAAATTAAGTTTTTCGTTAGTGAGCAGCACAGAGTAAAGAAGGAACACCATTTAGTGGAGGGTCCATTTGGAGGAGGAGAGCTATTCGTTTTTGGAGATAAATATTCATTAAAATTGCAAAAATAGAATTTTTTTTAGTAGTATAAGGATATGTTTTCAAAGTCATGGCCACCCTGAAACGGCCTTTAATTTTGTACCCTCCTATCTCCCAAGGAATCTGAAACTGCATTTCTGGTCTATAGTTTCATAAATTTTTCAAAAGTCCTGAAGTGAATTACGTCTGAGCTTAAAATTTGTCAAATATATTTTAACAATAACAGTTTTTAAAAAACTTAGCAGATCCAGAAATGACACTTTCAGGATACAAAGTTACTTCATATGGATATTGTCTTTTCTTATATCTAAAGTACATCACCAGAACGCTTGTAGGAGATATATCATCTTCAAAAAAAGAAAAAAAGGGGGATGGAAATTTCATCTTAGCTTCTCTGATAAATTTCCCCCTACCAAGAATAATAGTCTTTTCCTCCAAAATGAAAAAATCATACATACTCACTTGTAGGAAACCCTTGCCATGTGACTACGTATTTGGCAAAAAAAAAACTTCAAGCCCTTTCATGTCTCCTTGCATGCCTTTACACAGAGGGGGAGGGGGAGCAACCCTAAGAAAAATATTAAAATTTGGTTTAAAATGCACATTTTGTGTCTTAAAATCATCCAGCCATCCTTTAAAAATATCCTGTGATTCCCTCTCCTCTAAGTATTGGAGCTATGCACAACTAAATCTCTAAACAAACTAGGGATTAGTGGCATTTTCAAACTAAGGAACTAAAGCTAGAATTTACGATAGTTACAAGAGATATCAACGAAATAATAATCAACTTCTTTTGTATTTTACTGGATATATTCGCACAGAGGAGTAGAATAGCCCAAGTTAAAAAAAAAAAAAACTCTGACATATAAGGCGCTGGTTTGTGTCTTTGAACCTACCACTTCTCTCCCGACCCCCCCCCCCCTTCATGCTAGAGCTTCGGGCGTTTGTTTCTCCACATAGTCTAGTAAGTATTGACGTTTTTGAACTAAGGAATCTGAAAGTAGCATTTATAATATTTATACGAAGATGTCATTGAAATAAATTGACTTAAGTCTCAACTGGTAAGAGATTATAACAATGACAGTGCTCAAAAGAATTATCAGATTAATGCTTTGGAACTTTCAGGATACGAAGATACTTCAAATGGATGCTATCTTATTCTTAGATCTATGTACATCACCTGAACACTTACAGGAGACATGTCATCTTCACAACAGATAAAATGGAGACTACAATTAAAAACACAGCTGGGAGAGCCATCAAGGTTTATAAAAAAGGAGATCAGGATCCCAAAACATGTACATCATTTGGCGAAGATGCATTGGGCTATGGTCCTTTCCAAGGCATCTGATTCGTGTCTATACAAATAGTGAATTCTCTTTACCTAAATAAAATAAAGACAACACACTAATATAAACTACAATTTTCCTAGCGGGTATATTCAGAGAAATATTATATAGATCTAAACACAACCATTATAGTTTCGTCTTAGTTGCCTAATATTTAAGCAATTTGCTAAAGCATATTTTACGCAAGAGCATAACAAAGACTCAATTTGGGAGGGGTTAGTTCTTACACCGCATCTTTGGTAGTGCCAACTAATGTAAACTGAACTAAAGCAATGATATCTATGTATACACTAATGAAAAAGAGCAACAAAAAAAAACAAAAAAAACATACTTACTCGTATTTTATGGATAGGAGGCGTCTGTACCCCAGGGTCATCTTTTAAATTACCATAGACATAGAAAATGAAACCTGATTGTTTGAATCGTTAATTGGAAACTTGGCAACCCTGTTGAAAAATGGGAAAAGGCGGGAGCTCGATTTTTAATTAAAAACATATAAATAATCAGTAATACAGCTTTTGGTAATAGTGGACGCTAAAAGAAAACTAAAGAAAAAAAAACTTGGATGAAAAAAAATAGCTTAATAAACACTTGGCACCGAACAACTTAAGAAGGCATACCATAGCATTCATTTGAATTTTTAGTCGTATTTGGGAATCAGCATATTGTTAAAGGGTATATTTGTAAAGGGCGAAATTATCATTAAATTTCACTAAGTTTTTCTTATTCATTTTCTCAATTCATGGTGGCAACACTGACGAAATATATTACTGCCCTTGAAACTTCAATATTTGAACCAACCAAAGTAAAAATTGGTACTTGTGTCTTATAGCCACCACACTCAAGTTCTGTCGAGAACTGAAGTTTGGTTAATGCTAATGAAATAAAACAAAATATGATGAAAGTATAACACTATCAACAAAATTATGAAAACTACAACAAAGAATTATGGAAGTGGGGGCCACCCAGACCGCATTTTATTAAATATGTAACCTAAACAAACCTAACCTAACCAAAATACCAACTAAATATTTAATTAAAATATAGCTACAATGTAGTCAAACAGTTCGTGGTAACGAACTGTAAGTAAGGAGCGACCCGGCTCAATAGTAACCGAAACTCTAAAAAATGGGATTTTGATACCAATAGACACATCAAAAGAATCAGATTTTAATTCTGATTTCAAATATATAAATTTCATTAAATTTAATCTTACCCATCAAAAGTTACGTGCCTGAGAAAATTTGGCTGATTTTCGAAAAAAGGGGGAAAGACCCCTAAAAGTTATAGAACCTTAATGAAAATCCTACAATAATATTTATAATATCGTAAACCTATACGTCTGAGTTTTTAGGCACAAATCTAAAAAAGATTTGAATTATCTATTTTTGCCAGAATAAATTTCCGGGATGCGTGTTTATTTGTTTTTTTTTTTGTTTTTTTTTTTTTCTTTTTCCCCAAGGGGGTTCTAATCAACACCGGGGGCCTCGAATATAGTGAGAGGGCGCATTCGAGCGGACATTATAAGTTATAGTGCCCTTTTTAAGTTAACAAAAAAAATGGAGGGCAACTAGGCCCCCTCCCACGCTCATTTTTTTCCCAAAGTCACCCGATCAAAATTTTGAGATAGCCATTTTGTTCAGCATGGTCGAAAATATGATAAAAATGTCTTTTAGGATGACTTGATCCCCCAAAGTCCCCAGGGGAGGGCTGAAAGTTATGAACTTTACTCAATGTTAACATATAGTATTGGTTATTGGGAAGTATACATAATTTTTAAGAGGAGATTTTTTCCGGTAGTTTGGGGAAGGAGAGGGTCGGGGGCTATATGGAAGGATCTTTCCATGAGGGAAGTTTTCATGGGGGAAGGGACATTGCTATGAAGGGGGCGCCGGATTTCCCAGCATTATTAAAGAAAAAGATCAGGAATTAAATAAAAAAAAACAAGTTTTTCAACTGATCAACTGATTGTGATTAAGAGGTCATTTTTAAAGAACTGGAAAAAAAAATTTGAACTATAGTTTAAAGAGCAGGGTATTGACTAGGGGGCGAACCCCCTAATATACATGTTAAAAATTTATGAATATAGAAGTTCGTTACGTAAGTTAATTCTAAGTTACGTATATTTATTACTAATAAAAACGTTCGTAAATAAAATTAAACAAGTTTCGAGAAAGCCATTTAACCAAATATAATATGCAAATTTTGTTTTAATTATTCATGTACGGTGAGCCAAAATCAAAACCTGCATTAATTCGAAAACGTTCAAAAATTAAAAAAAACAAGTTTTTTTAACTGAAAGTAAGTAACGACGTTAAAACTTAAAACTAACAGAAATTATTCCGTATATGAAGGGGGCTGTCCCCTCCTCAACGCCTCGCTCTTTACGCTAAAGTTTGAATTTGTCACAACTCTATTTTTTTTAACAATAAAAAAACTTTAGCGTAAAGAGCGAGGCGTTGAGGAGGGGACAGCCCCCTTCATATACGGAATAATTTCTGTTCGTTTTAAGTTTTAACGTCGTTCCTTACTTTCAGTTAAAAAAACTTGTTTTTTTTATTTAATTTCCCAATGAGCCGAAGCTAATATTGTCTTGTATAAGTACCATGAAAACCGGATATTGTATTATGTTCGCGATAGAAGAACTTGACTGTGTTGGCTATAAGACAAAAGTATCGAAAAAACTTAGAAATTTTGCAGTTTTAAGGCATAAACAGACCTAACCTGGGTGAAGAAATTTTTTTTTATATTATAATGTACTTGGTATTTCACCAAAAACATACTATAAAAAAAAAAAAAAAAATACAAAATACAAAAAAATACAATCTTTTCATATCCGATATCATTATAAAAATGTGACTGCATTTGTTTCATGGAGCAACAAACAGAGTATGGCTGTATTGGCTGCCCGGTTGAATTGGCTGCTAGGGTACTCCGATAGTTAGATTAGGGCCCTTTGTTGCAATTACTCGCTAGGGGGCATAGGGGTTGAATTGGAGGCTTGGGTCCCGGTTGAATTAGTTGCTAGGGTCCTCCGTGGTTAGGTTAGAGGGTGGGGGGCCTCGTTGAAAATCTCGCTAGGGCCCTGTTGAATTGGAAGCTTGGGTCCCGGTTGAATTAGTTGCTATGGTCCTCTGGTGTTTAAATTAGGGAGTGGGAGCCTCCTGGGAAATTCCCGTTAGGGCCCAATTGGATGCTTGGGTCCCGGTTGAATTAGTTGCTAGAGTCCTCTGGTGGTTAAGTTAGGGAGTGGGGGCATCGTTGGAAATTCCCGCTAGGGCTCTGTTGAACTGTATGCTTGGGTCCCGGTTGAATTAGTTGCTAGAGTCCTCCGGTAGTTAGGTTGGGGGGGGGGCTCACTTGAATTACTCACTAGGGCCCTGTTGAACTGGATGCTTGGGTCTCGGTTGAAATGGCTGCTAGGGTCCTCCGGTGGTTAGGTTAGGGGAGACCCCGTTGAAATTGCTCGCTACGGTTGCTAGGGAATTTCTCGGGCGGGGGGGGGGGTTTAATTGGAAGCTTGGGTCCCTTTGGAAACGGGTTCTAGGGTCCTCCGATGGTTAAGTTAGAGCCATCCATTGGAACTGTAAGTGGCGTGAATTGTATTGGACTATCGCATTCTAGCAATGAAAATGGCAAATTTCCGCTGTTCAAATAAAAAAACAGTATTTAATTTAGATTTGTAACCTTATTTCCGGAAGGAAAAGGTTGAAAATGTCCTAGGGGATGATGAAGGGGTGAGGTTGAAATGTCCTGAAACGTCATGAAAGAAAATGAAATTTCAAAAAGTATTATGTGACATTGATGTGCTCGCAACACCAACGTATGTGCTGTCATTACGTAACACACATGTGTGCACTGTAATTACGTAACACCTGCGTTTGCGCCGTTATTAGGTTATTTCCAATAAATCCACTAAGTCACGCATGAGTTCCAACTCCAATTACTTAGTTTAAAATCCCTATGATATAACATCTGTTGAGTCACATAGGATTGCGTCATCCTCTATTACATAGCAACCGTATGTAAACATTCCCTAATATCTACGTCTCTTAGTTTTCCCCTATGAGTTTCCAAATGCGAGGGTGTATCTTCCCAAACTGTAAAAATTGAAGTAAAACCTGCATTGTTTAGAAAATTAATAACACCTCTGTGTCTTCCAGAAAAGAGGGACCGGTAAAAACAGGAACCAGGTTTATTCCGGGGTTACTGGACGGTAGAACCTTCAATGCCTATACTACTCTCAACTACTAACAAAATTTCATTAAAGACCTTATTTACCCAGAGTTCCTCATTCCGCCCAATGCCCTCTTCAATACTCAAGTAGGGCATCCCCTAAAAAGCAAAATCTTTCTGAACCCATTAAAAACACAGGGTTCCTCATGAAAATTCCTGATTGTTGCCCCTCTTGAAGTAAATTGAAAGAACGCCCCTGCATTTAGACCTCTTTTTTCTAGAACGCCTGTCAATGTTAAACTACCTCTTGCAAGAATAATAAATGAACATACTTTTAGAAAGCCATTCAGAGCAAATTTCAAGCAGTCCTTCAAAACCCAATCTTCCAAAATTTAAATAAAGACCTTATTTGTCCAGAGTTCCTTATCCCACCCCGCATTCCCAAAAAAGTAAAATCTTTCTGAACCCAGGAAAAATAGAGTATTCCTCATGAAAATTCTTGATTGTTGCACCTCTTTAAGTAAACTGGAATGACTTCCCTGAATATAAGCATATCCTCTTCTAGAACACCATGTTAGAGTTAACATACCCCTTACAAGACATAGTAAATGAAAATACTCCTACAAAGCCCTTTAGATCGAGTTTCAAAAGAGTTGGTCTAAATTGAGAACTCGCATCTTGTACTAATTACAAAATTTCAATAAAGACCCTGTTTACTCAGAACCAGCCGATTAGTCCTTGACTACGCAATTGAAAACTTCTTCAGTCCCTAAATGTTTTCAAAGGAGTGATAAAACATTTTGTTGTGGGAAGTATGGATTGCTTACATCAAAGATAGTTCTAAGGAATCAAAACGGAAAGGAAATAACCGGCTTTCAAAAAGAAGGCAAAAACATATAAATCACGACATCAAAGGCTAAGCTTGTGAAGTTTTGCAGTCTTTTGAATTATTGTGCATCTATGCTTTTTGTAACTTTAAGTAACAAACAAAGATTTAGGTACTGAATTTAGCACCTCATGATGCTTTCAAAGAAATATCATAGAAACAGAGAATTTACTTGTAAAACATTTGTTTTTTGGGGATGTCCTATTTGAGTATTGAAGACGGCATGGGGCGGGATGATGAACTACTACTACTACTACTAACAACTCACCGCAGCACCAAGCCGCCTGAGGCCAACACAGCTACGCACGCTCCTCCTCCACCCCGTATAAATGTGGTGACTAAATTGTGACTAAAATATTACGACTAAAGGTGACTAAAATTTTGTGACTAGATATTTTGAAATAAAAAAAAAGTTATGGTTTTGTTACTCGCTTAGAAGCTGGAACAACGGGTAACTGCAACAAGACGTAAAAAAAGGAAAGGCTATTTGACTCAGTTTCAGTCATTGGATTAATATTATTGGCTTACAAAAATACGTAGCAAAACTCAACCAATGGACATACAGCAAACTTTATAGCATGGAAGCATAGGACAGTAACATCTTTCTATCTCTCTGGGAAAAGCTTTATAATTTTATAAAATGTAAACGGAGGTATTTTTAGAAATGTTGAATCTAACTAGAGTAGCCAAAAAATTATCCTAAAGAAATTCTTTCTTTTCGCATTTAAACTGGTTTAAACGCATTTAAAGGAGGTTGTTATTCAACTTACTTTAGGTGTCAAACAAAGCAAAGATTCTGCTGCCGAATTGAGAACCTCGTGACGCTTTCAAAGAAATAGCACAGAGAAATAGAAAAAGAATTGCAAAAAGTATTGTGACTAAATTGTTACTAAATATTGTGACTTTGATGTTATTACTAAAATATTGCGACTAAATGTGAGTAAAATATTGCGACTAAAATAGTGGGACTAAAAATATTGTTAACTAAAAAACTTCTCATTCTGTTTGCTGACTAAAAATCAGGAACAACAGGTAAATATAATAACGGGTAAAAAACAGGGCTATTTGGCTTCCCTTTTAGTCATCATATTAATATCATTGGCTTACAAATAAGGAACAAAAATTAACCAATGGAAATGCAGCAAACTTTTTAACATGGAAGCAGAGGGCAGTAACATCTCTTTATCTCAATCTGAGTTCGCTTTATTCAGCTACATATATTTTTTGTGATTTAAATCCTTTAAAACGAGCAATCGTTAAGGAAAGTTGGGTGCGCCCACTTTCACAAACCTTGTACACCAAGAAGCGCGTGCCAAGGGCGGCAGAAACTTTGCCAGGTGTGGCGGAACTGTGTGGCACATATGGCATTTTGAGATATGAACCAGGGTGCCCCCCTCTAGGAATGCTCAATATTTTTCCACTTCCCCTAAGACTATTAAAATGTGTAATGTTCCCTTTTGTGCTAGGCCCGGCAATATCAGCACAGAGAGAATTGACAGAACACTCCCTTTTTAAGGCTGTTTGAGACTTCACCTAGGAAAGTGTTTCGGAAAACCTGCGAAAATTAGCAAAATTAATTTTTAGTGCTAGAATAGTAATTTTTAGGTGTCATAACCCTCGAGATATCTGGCCAAATTGTTTCTTTTACTATTTGTAACTGGGCATTTTTATGTTCACTATTCGTAAATATTCGGAATAGCTTAGATAATATGTTTAATTGTTGATAAACTGTACTGATAAAGTGTTGATTGATAATACAGTGTAATGACAATATGATAGAGGCAGGTATAAAGGTGTCTTTTTCAGCGTGGGGGCAGACAGTAAAATTGTTTTCGGGGGGGGGGGACAATATTGAAATTGATTCGTTTGATAGTTTCAATAGGAGTGCTAAGAGATTCAGTAAAATTTATAATTCCTCCTCCCCCCCCGTTCTCATACGTCCCAGAAATGTTGATAATTAATTATATATTTAAAAACTTAGTTATTGACGTGTATATACTCATGTATATATATCATTATATATATAATTTATCAATTATATATATACTTGATTGTATATACTCATTGATAATTGTTGATTTAATAGTTTGTTGAATACGTTGTTAGTTATATTCATTCAGCTCTACCAGTTTTGCGATCCTTCTTTAATGAAGTAACAAATTTTTAGATCATGAACCCTGCAGCCACCCCTAAAGTTTTGGATACAAAGATAATAGATACCCAATTCTCCTCGGTATTTAACCACAGGGCTACTGCGTCTATTAACCAATTCGGGTAGTTTAGTTATATTCTGCAGACATGCAATTTTTTTTAGATTTTTTGTTTAATCATCCAGGGCGTATTAGACACGTATGAAGTTATTATTTTTTTCAGGAAGCCTAATTTAAAATTTTCAATTTGAAAGAGAGGTGCCAAAAATTTCAGAAGACTTTGGATTTCGGAAGGAGGGGCAAGCCCCCCTCTGCACGTCCCCGGTCATATATAACAATAAATTTGAACCATTTCAAAGGTGATTCATAGCTCAAACACTATAAAGGCATCAGTCATTTTTTAAAGCGTATGAGCAGGGACGTATGTAAAGCGTATTTTAAAGCATGTTTAAGCAGGGACGTTCACAAATCCTAAATATTCCAAAATTTCTGGGCACTTCTTATTCAACTCATCTGTCAAAATTTGTCTTCCAATTCCCCTCCCCCCCCGGGAAAAAAACATGTGTACGTGCCTGCATGTAAGGCATGGCATGTAAACATTTCAATCATAAGCGCTAGCATTATTTTCTAACAAATGTCAGCATTCCCCTTTCATATTTAATCACGTCTCATAAAAACAGCTTAATTATAAACTTTTAAGTATAGATTTTTTTTTAACTATTAGGCCTAATTTAGGTTCTATAATATTGAAATGCACGGTTGTTAAAACTTCATATTTCAATGAGTTTTTACTTAAGTCCATTATAGAAACTTTTTATACAATTCGGTATATTTTTCGGAAATATTTATGAACTTTTTTTTTGAATTTGTGTTCTGCTTTTGCTAGATTTATACTATTTTAGCGAATAAGTTATATACTAATGAAGCTACATGCGCATAAATAAATTGACATAAACTACATATAGGCCTCCCGGAAAGTTTTTTTTAAACCTCCCCAACCTCCCCCAACCCTTCAAAACTTTAAAACCCAAATTGTCGTTCTCTTGTATGCTTGATGAAAATATGACAGACATCTTTTTGATTTGGAAAAAAGCAAGGGGATGTTTTAACCCCCATGAACGACCTGTCAGGGGTTCAAATTAACATGGACTTCCATCACCGCTTAACGCTGTTTTCGTCTTTTGACAAGACCATACAGTGCCCTACAGACCCCTACTATAATTTAGAGTAATTACAGTCTGCGAAAAAGCTAGATATCTTGAATAAAAAATTGATAATCAACTAACAATTCTTCAGTATAAGGGTTAAACAGCACTTAAGATTCAAATCAAGCGTCAAGTTAATGAGTATCAGGTGCATTCAATGTTTGTTTTATTACCCGATCGCGATTCCTGCAAAAAAACCTGATCAGCAAGACAACTTCTATTTAAGATACCAGTTCGTTGCCAACGGATTTGATTTATTACCATCTCAAAAACACAACGTTAACAACCGTATAATTTCTTAAGATGCATGTTCTGTATTCAAACTGTTACGTATTGAGAAATCTTTTCTACGAGGATTCTTTACTGACTTTAGTATTCATCGCCTTACGCAGCTCTTGCAGTATTTACGGCATTATGTTATTTCTTGTGGATTCACCGGTCAAGAATCTTTGGAGGTTTCCTCAATTTTACTGAGGGGAAGGGGTCTTTAAAATAAATATTTATGAGTTTTTCTGAACCTTCCTTGGCGGTGATGAACGAACATCAATATTTAGGGCACTAAAAAGGATTTGTATTGGGGGAGGGGGGTTTGATCCATCCAAAAGTAGATTTTTGGGTCTAGATTTTTGTAGTTTTTGCAGAATTTGCCATGCCGTTATTTGGGAAAAGGACTTCAATCTTCATGATTGAAGTCCTGAGTGGTAAAGTATGGGCAAAATTTGGTGATGAGAGACGTGTGCTAGGGCCTAAAAAACTCAAATTTTCTGTTAGAAAACTCCTTTTGATGTATTCCGAGTTAATAATGAAGAACTAGACGATTGTCACAGTCACAGCTGACCCTGAATAATATGTATAATTTGTGGGGAAACACAATTTAATTCATCACTTTCTAAAAGCAAATTGTATCATAGGTACTTACGTGTTATGCCGACCACACTTAAGAAGTGAAGTTAGGTTTATCAAAATGAAATATACCTAAATGTGATCACAATATAATACTGTAGTAACAAAATTATGGAAACTACAATAGAGAATTGTAGAAAGCAGGCCGCCCAGAATGCATTATATTAGATACCTAACCAACTCTATATATATATATTAAATATTTAACTAGAATATACCTGCATCATATTTCAAGTACTTTACCCTCTCTTATTCATTTACCCCCCTCCCCTTCCAGGATGGATAAAAATTTTGAGATAGCCGTGTTATCCAAGGTAAATAAAATTTCTGGAAATTAGGTCTTGGAGGATGGCAACCCCCCCCCCCTCACAGCCCTCAAAGAAAGGGTTGTAAGTTATGCCCTGGGGGCATATACAGTTTTTATAAAAAACGTAGTCATAAAAACTTCAAAAAGGGCTCATTCGATCGGAGATTGAAATGACTAGTGCCCTTTTTAATATTTGAAAGTGATTGGAGGGCAACTAACCCCCCTCTGACATCCACATTTCCCCAAACACATGCAATCAAAATTTAAGTTAGCCATTTTGTTCAACGTAGTTGAAAGTTCTAGAAATTAGGTCTTTGAGGATAATAACCCTCTCAGAGCGGTCAGGGCAAGGGTTGTAAGTTGTGTCCTTGGGGCATACAAGGTTTTTATAGAAAGGGCTGTCGTAGAAAGTTCAAAAAGGGCTCATTCGATTGGAAATTGCAAGGGCTAGTGCCTCTTTAAATAGTAGAAAGTGATTGAAGGGCAACTAACCTCCCTCTCACGACCACCATTTCCCCAAACACATCCAATCAAAATTTTCAGATGGGCATTTTTTTCAACGTAGTTGAAAGTTCTAGAAATTAGGTCTTTGAGGATGACAAAATCCCCCCCAACAGCCCCAAGGGTAAGGGTTGTCAGTTATGCCCTGGGGACATATAATGTTTTTGTTGAAAGTGTTGTTGTAGAAACTTCAAAAAGGGCTCATTCGATTGGAAGTTGAAAGGGCTAGCACTCTTTTTAATAGTCGAAAGTGATGGAAGCGCAACTAACCCCCCTCTCATGCCCACCATTTCCCCAAACACATCCAATCAAAATTTTGAGATAGCCATTCGGTTCAACGCAGTTCAAAGTTCTAGAAAATAGGTCTTTGAGGATGACAACCCTCCTCCGCCCCCCAACTTTCAGGGAAAGGGTTTTAGGTTATTCCCTGGGGGCATACAAGGCTTTTATTGAAATCATTGTCGTATAAACTTCAAAAAGGGCTTATTAAATTGGAAATTGAAAGGGCTACTGCCCTTTTTAATAGTCGGGAGTGATTGGTGGGTAACTAACCCCCCTCTCACGTCCACCATTTCCCCGAACACGTTCAATCAAAACTTTAAGATAGCCATTTTGTTCAAGGTAGTTGAAAGGTCCAGAAATTGTGTCTTTGAGGATGACAAACTCCCCCAGCTCCCAGGGCAAAGGTTGTACGCTATGCCCTGGGGGCCAATAAGGTTTATATAGAAAGTGTTGTCGTAGAAACTTCAAAAAGGGCTCATTCAATGGGGAATTGAGAGGGCTAGTGCCCTTATTAATAGTCAAAATTGATTGGAGGGCGAATGCCCCCCCCCCCCCCCACACCCATCATTTCATCAAACAGTTTCGATTATTATTTTGATATAGCCATTTTGTTGAACGTAGTTGAAGGGTCTGGAAATTATGTTTTTGATTATTACAACCCCCCCCCCCCCAGCCCTCAGGGCTAAGGTTGTAAGTTATGCCCTTGGGATATATAGTGTTTTTTTTTGTAGAAATCGTTGCCTTAAAAACTTCAGAAGGGGCTCATTCGATTTGAAATTGAGGGGGCTATTGCCCCCTCAATTAATTAAGATTTTAATGAATAAATATCAGCATATGCATATTAAACTGACAATGCACATTTGTTTTGGTAAATTGATTTGCATTTTTTCCAGTAAAGTACAAATTATATTCTGGCTTTTAGAAATCATAGGGGTTTAGAGCCCTACTCATATTATTTTGTGCTCGTTTTGAGTTTGACTCTATTATTTATTTTGATTTTTGTTTGTTTTGAGTTTCATTTATTTATTGATACTGATTTGTGGTAGTTGTATGCTTGGAAGATTATTTGATTCTTTTTTTTTGCTCATTTTTGGTTTGATGGAGTTCTTTAGTTTTTATTGAAAAACTTGTTTTATGGAAAAGTTTTTAATTAATTCTGAAAAAGGCTTATGCCAGCTTTGCCTCTCAATCAGATTATCTGTCTTGGCTTTTTCTCCAATTAAATAAAAAAACAATTTTTTTTTGAACTGAAAGTAAGGAGCGACATTAAAACTTAAAATGAACATTAATTGTATATGAAAGGAGCTTTCCCCTCCTCAACGCCTTACTCTTTACGCTAAAGTTTTTTTTATTCTTTTAAAAAATAGAGTTGTGAGAAAGAATAAAAATTTGGCGTAAAGAGCGAGGCATTGAGGAGGGGAAATCCTCTTTCATATTTCCTGTAATATTGGTGATTTACCCCTATTTCAGAAATCCGGCAAATTTTCTCAGGCTCATAACTTTTGATGAGTAACGCTAAACTTGATGAATCTTATATATTTGGAATCAGCATAATAAGTTGATTATCTGCTGATATTAAAATTCCGGTTTAGAGTTTCGGTTATTATTGAGCCGAGTCGCTCCTTACTTACAGTTTGTTACTAAAAACTGTTCCACTAGTCAGGGCTTGATGCCAACTTCATTTTAATTTATGTTTTGCTTATTTTGTATCTTTGTGTTTTGTGATGTACAAGAATGCCAATCTGTACGCAAACTGACAACATCAGCAAATTTTCGCACACAGTCTAAGGTTATATCTGCCACCTTTAAGGGGGGAAGGGGGTACATTTTCTAGTGCCGTGATTAGTATATATAGAGCTGGCGTTAAAAGGCCGCGTCGAGTGGTATGTCCACTGCTAGATAGCGATTTAACCGAGAAAGTTGAAAGTCTTTCCAAGGGGACAAGTTTTTGCCAAAAAAATACCTGATTGGTTTCTAGTATAACAAGTTTCTAGAAGTCAGCAACTACTTTTTAATGAAATAAACTCCATTTGAATTTTTGGTAATAGAGGGCACCAAATTGAACAAAAGAAACGTGAGTGAAAACAGTGGCGGTTCTAACCTCTCTTGTGCCCGGGGCACAATCTTGATTTGATCCTTCCCCTGTCTCCCACAAAATTTTCCGGACAAGTTAAAAAAAAATCATTTATTTACAAAATCATTTTAAACTAATTAATCAATTAATCACGTATGTTTTAATTATTTTTAGTTTAGTATTTAAATTTTTTTAATATTTAATTATTATTAATTGTTTTTAATTTATTTTATTTTATTATCAATTTATATTTTATTATATATTTTATAATAATATATAATACCGCAATAAAAAAAGAGCGTTAAGTAATATGTAATTAGTTTTTGTTTTATATAAATGTCGATGTTTTTTTTATATAAATATAAATGTCGTTATACTATATTATATACTATAACGTTATATTATATTTATATTATATTAACGTTATATTAATGTTATATTGTATTTATTTATATAAATATCGATGCATTATTTTAGTTTATCTGCTGATGACGGTCATTGTATACTGACCAAAATATCCAGATATTATTTTCTTATGGTTCACTGTCTAATAAAAAGGATTTTCCCCATTGAGCAATTATTTATACTTCTATGATTATCTTTTACAAATCCTCCCACCTCCTGCTTCTGAGGTCCTTTCTCTCCTTTTGCCTTTAATATCCATGCAAGAAGGCAAACACATTCCTCCCCTCCTCCTATGGCTACGGGATTTATATTTTGTATTTCAATTTCAGTATCATTTATTAAAAAAAAAAACTTAACACATACCTCCCCTCCAGATGCCGCGATATGACCCAGAGGGAGGGGCAAATAAATCCGCGAAATAATAAAAAGATTATTTTTCATACCAGAAGGATTTAAAGAACTTAATAGCGAAAATTTATACCGTTCTAAAGGTACGATACCCAACAAAAAAAAATGTTACTGATACCCTTTTTTAACAAACCCTAAGTTTTTTAATTTTTTGAATAAAGAGTGGCCAAAGATTCGGTATCGTGTGGGGAGGGATCCCCCTGGTTACTTTCCCCGCCCTGCTACCTCAATCAAAATATTCGACACTCAGCTCATTTTCTTACCGCTGTAAACAACATTAAGAAAAAAAAAACACGAATTATTCCCAACTTAACTGCATACAAGACACGGGGAGGGATAAAGTTTCGAGAAAATATAAATAGATGAATTATTCAAAAATTCTAAGAATATTTGGAAACATGTCGAAATTTTGGTACTTGTCGGTTAAACAGAACACACCCAAAAATTGAAGTTAGGTTAATCCTGATGACATACAAAAACATGATTATAATATAATACTTAAGCAGGTCCCGCAGAACACATTATATTAAATACCTAACCTAACCCCTAACCACCCCCAAATATTAAATATTTGATAAAAAATATTCGGTACTTGGGCACTATATGGGTCTTTACAAGGAAAACAATCACGAAAAACCCATTTTTGACGGGTTAACCGCTATAGAGTAATACAATGATATCCTGGTTTTCATTGCGTATACGATATTTAAAATGTTGTTTTTGGGGGTTTAGGGGGGGGGGGGAGGTACCTAGGGTAGGTTACGTATTTAATATATACTATGCTAGGCAGAAGTAGGCCGTTCTGGCTAAGTGGACGCGCGCTGGGCTGAGAATCCGTGAATTCGGGTTCGATCCCTGGTGTGGTCAGTTTCTTAGTTTGGGACGCGGGTCAGTGGTGTGACCCTGTAAGCTTAGCCAGAGTCGACCCAGCTCTAAATGGCTACCTAGAGAAATCTGGGGAAGGTATAACAGGAAGGGTTTGCGAAAGCATAGGTTGGCTGGCCCCCAGCCCCCCATTGCACTTCCTGGCTGAAGGGCCACGAAACGGAGATCAGCACCGCCGGTTTGGACCTTAAGGGTCTAGTGCCGCATCCTTTACCTTTTTTTTCCTTTAACCCCCAACCCCCTAATGGGCAAATATATAGCCCAAATTCGTTTCTAAACTATTTTATATTCATTTTATTTCATTAGTACATACCAAACTTGACTTTTTAGAAAGGCCCATATAATGCCCAAGTACCAAATATACCTACATCGTAATCTTCTCATTCAAACTAAGCAAATCATAACCACTTCCAGAATCCAGAGAGGAAAACCGGTTTTTGTCAGATCTTAGACAGCATAATTATTCACTGTGTTCCATTTAACAGACAAGCATCAAATATTTTTCAGGGTATGGATGGACACGGGTCCTCATCCCTGGGTATGCGCTCGCCCATATCTGTCCCAATCGCTTCATAGTTCACTACTAATCGTATTTATTATTCCCAACTGTTACTACTTATTTTTTAATAGTCTAATGTTACAATGACTGCAACATCAATCAAATTGTAACAATAATCAAAAACACTGCAATTGGAAATAAAAAGAATTATTAAATTATTGTTATTACCACCTTCAATATCATTTTCAGAAACAAAGCTATTATTGGTTAAGGTGTTTGCGCGGCTTCGCGCGCTCCGGGATTTTAAAGAAAAATTATTTAGTTGTTTCTGAACCACACAGCTGTGAACATAGAGACTGTGTGAATTGAGTATATTATATTCTGGATTGTAAACTAAAATTGATGGAATAATAAAACTGCTGTTTTAGGATATACAATTGCAAAAAGGTATTTATAGATACCGTTAATTGGATATTGAGTAGGCTAGGCTTTGTCAATAAAATTCCCTGGACAAGGTTGAAGAATATAGGCTAGTTCAAATGATTGATTCAAAGCTTTTGATGGCACTCCACACCTGGGAGAGATCATGGATTTATTTGGAAATGGGCGGCAGATTCGAAAAAATGTAAGAAATTGGTGAAGATAATAAAATTGAGAGGTATAGCTGTAGAAGAAGGCTTTTTGCTACCTTGGAAAATAGGCTAGGCTGTTTGAACTAAGGTAAAAGAAACTTTCGGTAAATTTTTACCGAATCATATTATTGACTTACGACTAAAGTGAATATACTACTCGATGCCTTTTGGTCAATATCTACCAAATCATATTATTGAGTTAGGAATAAAGTGAATGCACCATTCGATGCCTTTTTTTTATGCTGATTACGAATATAATAAGCATTTCTATCGGAAATGATTTTCAGCCCCCCCCCCCTATATCTGCCCATTAAGGGTTAGGTTAGGTTAGGTATAGCCGATATAGGGGGGGGGGGGGCTAAAATTAATTTCCGATAGAAATGCTTATTATATTCGTAATCAGCATAAAAAAAGGCATCGAATGGTGCATTCACTTTAGTCCTAGCCTAACTCAATAATATGATTTGGTAGATATTGACCTGCCTTTTTTTATGCTCTTTACGAATATAATAATCATTTCTATCGGAAAAGAATTTTAGCCCCCCCCCCATATATACCAATTCAGGGTATATATTTGCACATTAGGGGGGTGGGTGAAAAGTTTAATCTTACCTCTCATTTACATCAGAAATAAAATTTACGGTAAATTTTTAACAAATCATATTATTGAGTTTCAAATAAAGTGAATATACCATTCGATGCCTTTTTTTATGCTGATTACGAATATAACAATCATTTACTATCGGAAATGAATTTTAGTCCCCCCCCCAATATGCTGATTCAGGGTATATATTTCTACATTAGGAGAGGGGGGCAAATTTTATTTCTGATCTAAATGGGAGGTAAGTTTAAACTTTACCCCCCCCCCCCGAATGTTGAAATATATACCCTGAATTGGCATATATGGGGGGGGGGCTAAAATTCATTTCCGATAGAAATGGTTACTATATTCGTAATCAGCCTAAGAAAAGGCATCAAATGGTGTATTCAATTTATTCCTAACTCAATAATATGATTTGGTAAAAATTTACCCCCATCCCCTGATGTGCAAATATATACCCTGAATTGGTATAAATAGGGGTGGGGGTAAAATTCATTTCCGACAAAAATCATTATTATATTTGGAAAGAGCATGGAAAAAAGGCATGGAGTGGTATGTTTACTTTAATCGTAAGTCAATAATATGTTTTGGTAAAAATTTATCAAACTTTCTGCGGTACTCAGGGCTGTGGAGTCGATTATAAGTTATAACCAATTCCAACTCCATTCAGCAAAAAATTACTAAAACATCGACTCCACAGCCCTTTAGGGTGGTGATAGCATGCATTTTGAGGGAGATCGCGCTCCGTTTTAAGGGGCGTCGTTGCGGGGGGGGGGCCAAGGGAGGCAGTTGCCCCCCAGTAACTCGGAGAAAATAACAATTATTTAGTCCGTATCTCTTGACTATCCAGATATGGACCCCTCTTGTCCCCCAATAAAAATGCTGGAGCTACTCCCCTGAGGGTATTCAGAGGTAATCTGAACCATTTCTAAACACTATTTATCTTAATTTAAATTTTCAATTCAATAAGATGCAGAACAAAGGTAAAAAAAGCTTCACAGATCCTTGTTCTTTAAAGAAGGTTTTCTCAACGTTCACTACGTCTGTATCCCTTTAAGTCTTATTCTGCAATTTTGTACCCCAAAGATAGAATAGGCCAAAGTTTTTTTTTTTTTGCTGAAATACTGCATTCCTCTTAAGGAAGTTGTGTTGAAATCCTTTGTAAATCAGTTTGAAAGCCCTGCTCTAAAGTGTTTTTTTTTCACATATTTTGGGAAAAAATCAACCCTAAATTATTAATGTAAAATACTAGGCCTACATTAGCCTAAAAATCGTCCTGATAGGAATGCCATGTTAAACTAGGCCTATTTTAGACAACATCACTTCAGTACACGAAAATTTGGGCTAAATGTATTTTTCTAAATTTAGGGGATAGGGGGCAAAATCGTCATTTTTTCAACTTTGTAATGAAAACATCAAAAGGAGGCATTTTCAATGAAAAATACCCTCCCTCCCCCGCAAAAATCGATATCTGGGGGGGGGGTACTTGACCCCCAATTGATGCCACTGGTCAGTATTCCCAAAGTTGGGCCATATTTCTACCTTAAAGTTTTATATTTAATCATTTCCTTACATTTCCAAAAAAAGTAAACGGCTACGCCGTTTTCTACTGCAGTACATTTGGCGGATAATTAAGTTTTATACTAGCCTTTGTAATTTCTGAAATCATGGCGCTTTTTTTTTGTTATACTCTACTTTTTTAAAATAATAAAGTCCAGATTTTTTTTACATTGTTATTAAATATACTAGTTGAGATGATGCGCGTGTACTTTTTTTTTTGGGGGGGGGGAGGGGGCAAGAGACAAGTTCAAAATGATTCCACTTAGGCTGTGGTTAAAATTTGAGAAGAACCTGGAACTCCCAGGTAGACAGGGTGGTCGCAGACGTGTTTTTTTTTTTGAAGGGAGCAAGTTCAATCAGTTCATTGGAAATTGGGAAAATCGTAAAAGGGGACGGATCCACCCCTTCCTCCCTCCACCGTGTACTTGCCTGGCTGAAGCCACGTGATTCTGTGTCTTTAAATTCTCAACGATATTTTCTCCTGATTTATAAACAATGGGTCACTGAGTTTTGTCTTTCTCCAAGGTTGGCTTTTGAATCCTATTGTTTATTTGCTTTAGCCTTGAATTCCATCCAAGTTTGGCATCCTTAAAATACCGACATTTATTAGGGAGTATTATGATAAACAAATATATTTTGATTCTAAATACACAGGATTTATTTTCAGATTTTGGATTATGGCTTTTGAATTTTTCTCATTAAAATTTTTTTTTTTTGGTTCAGTGATCTCAGCAAGAAAGTCCTTAATTTAAAGGGCATTTGAATTTTGTCCAATTTCGGTACCTTAGAATGCCGGTAGCAACGAAAAGTGTCAAATATAAAATATATAACGGAAAGCTAAAAATATATTCATTTTAAATATACAGGATATGCCAAGGCCGTATCCAGGTGGGGGGGGGGGGTACCCGGTTTGAACCCCCCCCCCCCGAAATTTTTGACCGAGTCGAAAATAAGTCGAGAATTAGTAAAACCTAGGTAAAAATTAGTAAAACCCCCCCGAAAAAGTAAAAAATTAGTAAACCCCCCCCCCCGAAAAAAATCCTGGATCCGCCCTTTGGATATGCCTTCAGGTGAAAGATAACAACCTCCAACATCGAGAAAGTAGCCTATAAGCAAAATGAAATTAGCCTATAGGCTACCTATAAGCCTATTAGCCTATATTTGTGATCTATATTATGATCGTATGGTGCAGGACATATTTTTTTATGGGAAGGGGACGGAGACTTTGGAGGGAGTCTCGGAACCATGTGCCCTCATGAAAATCCTAATTTTTCTTGAGTCTCTGTGAACTTATCATTCATATTATCAAATGAAATTATTTTTTCATTATTGCTCCACCACCTACCCACCCAAAAATATCCGGCGTACGCGTCTGTTAAGAGAAGGTAGATATGGACGTTAATGACTTGATATTGAAATATTGAGGCCACGTATTTTTGAGAAGAGAGGATAAGATTGAGAGGCGATATTGAAAAGCAAAATATATTAAGTAAATTGCTATTTCTAATCCTCCATAGAAAGTTGGAAACAGGGGCGGATCCAGGATTTTTTTAGGGGGGGGGGCAAAATAGGTTGATCCGATAAACTTGCGTTAGGAGCAAGTTTAATTAACGCAAACTTGCGTTAATTGAAACTACGTTCGGGGGGCGAGCCCCCCTGGATCCGCCACTGGTTGGAAAAGGATCTTATGTTTATTATAGCTACTATGGTTAGTGGTTTTTATTTCTTTTTTATGTGTTTGGTGATACTCTCTTGTGTTATAAGTGGCAAAGCTCTTTGCTGTTACCAATGCCGAGGAATGTGCCTTTGTGTCCCCCCCCCCAAAAAAAAATCTCCAGCTTTTCTCTAATCTGTTTTTATGTGAAATTAACGTTAAGAGTTAAGATAGGTTTTCACTGCTGAATAGACAGTTGAAAATCAAGGATGGGGAGGGGGGCTGCTCTCAAAAGATTTAAAAAGCATGTTATAGTGTACAACCCGGAAACATAATTACAGGAGAGGGCCAGTGCAATCCTCGCTTCCAATACTTAGAGCTTTTCCTGCAACTTATTGCCAGGGATGTATCCGGGGGGCTGTCTTAGGACCCGCCTCCAGGAACAAGACTATGCAAACAAGACTAAAGAAAATGCATCGAAAATGTGTTTATGTACATTTTTGTTATTTTTTACGAGCCAGGCAAAATTTCCCAGGGAGTTCACACCCAGTAACCCCCCCCCCCCTTTGGGTACGGCCTTGTACTCCTTATCCATTAGTTTGCCTTTGTTCAGTGTTACTGAATAACAGTAAAAAATGAAGGGGAGGAGAGAATGAAGAAATAAGTCTCCGGGGCCCATTCTTTTGCCTCAGCGGCCCTGGCTGTATCAAAAGGTCTAGTTATAATATAAATTATGTTTATTTTCAGTTATTTGTCAGATATATAAATTTTGAATCGCACTGAAGTTCATTTAAATCCCGAAATGCGTTTTATGTAATTCTGTGTATTAGATACGTTTTATGAAGTTTTATGAATTAGATCTGTTGTGGGCTCCCAAAGAACGGAAGATGGCTACAATATTTGAAAATGGGGAAAAATACTTGATACTGGAATGCCTTAAGGTTTTGTCCAAGGAAACAAATGGCTGTTAGCCCCCCCCCCCCCCCTAGAATAAATTAAATGAATACAGGATTCTATGAAAACGGTTTGAAGTGATTGCCAACAAGCAAAATATAGACTGGTTTAAAAAATCATTGTGGAAACCTGGTCTTTGGTGCCGTTGATTTAGCTTATTAAAGAAATTTGCTGTATCATATGTTTTTTCAGTTTTATAAATAAAAATTTTCTAGTTATTCAAAATATCATTTAACTTCGAATTATGTTTTGTAAATTAGAAGGCGTTTTTCCCAGTTATTTTTCTTCTTTAGGGAAATGTTCCATATCGGGGATTTGACGCAAAGCTGGGATCCCATTTATAGACTTTTTTCTTTTAAAAATTAATTTAGCCAAAGTTAATTAGCTAGGAAATTGTTAAAAGGGAATTTTATGCAGGTTCTAGACGGTTAAAACAAAAATCAAAGAAGTTATAGTCAGAGTCTGATTAAAAAGTGGCCTGCGTTCAGGAACTACTTTACGAAGCTTTTTGTCTAAAGGATCCTTCTAAATTTGATTTTAGTGATATACCAGGGCATATTCAGGATTTTTTATTTGGGGGGGGGATACTAAAAATGACTTGAAAAAGTGCGTTAAAAATTTGTTTATATGTTCTTGTTACGCTTTTGCGAGTTGGACAAACATTACGGGAAGTGGGGTCTAAACCGGTACCCCCCCTGGATACAGCCTTGCTGATATAACAATCTGAACAGTAAAATACGACCTTTTTGGCTATTTTTTTTTCTTTTTTTTCGGAGCTCCTCTCATCCGAAAAGTATGGACCGTTTAGAATCGGTATAGACCGTATTATCGAATCGGTATAGACGGTATTATCGAATCGGTATAGTTTAGAATCGGTATAGACCGTATAGAAGTATAGACCGTATTAGAATCGTTTAAAAAAGTTCTATTTCTAATATGGATGTGGAGGGCCCGCTACCACAGAAAAATGTGTATTTTTAATATGGGTTTGGAGGGCTCAGTCCCCTTGGAAACTACGGGAAAATTTTTATTTCAGTTACGGGTCTGGAGGCCTCTTTCCCCTTGAAGAATACGAGGAAATGTAAAAACGCTGGAAGTCTGGCTCCTTGGATATAGGAAATGTGCCAGATAACCCATTGCAAAAAGCAAAACAAAAAAACGATTCTCCTTATGCACGAAAAATGTCTCTAGCGCAATTCCTGGATGGATAAAATGGTATAGCATGAAAAATAATTTTTGTCAGTCTTGGACACAGTTTATAGAATTAGAATTACAGTTTATAGAATTAGATAATTCTATAAACTCTGGTCTTGGATGAAATTTATTGTTCAGGGGAAAGGGGGGGGGGGGGGGCTAAGGCTCTGTTTTTTTTTGTTTTAGTTTGTCTTTATTTTTTCGAAGAGTTATTTGAGGGAGCTAGATTTTATTTGTTTATTTTAGTTTTTGGGTTATATTTCGCTGAACAAGACCATTAACCATTTAGCTGAATTAATCACTTAATATTTTAGTTTAATCGTTGTGTTCAGAAAATTCCACCTTCCACAAAGCTTCTTGTTTTCCGTATAGGAGAAAACGGACTGGCCCGTCGATTGAACTTGGGCGATGGGATGTCCGCCAAAGTTTACAAAAAAAAACATGTACCGCCTCTTGAATCACCATAGCCCAGGCAACGTACCCATTATTTTTTTGGGAGAGGGCTGCCCCTAAGGGTCAACCTTGCAAATAATGAACTGTTGATCGTAGTAACCGAAAATTTAAAAACACATTTAAAAAAACTGTCAAGTGAGGAAGGATCGCCATTTGAAGCTGATTCAGAAACGGTAACTAGTATTTCGATTGATTTTTATGATAAAAGTTTTTTGCGTTTCAGACTATTTTGAAAAATAGTCCGAAACTATGGGCGTATCCAGTATTTCTGTTCGGGGGGGGGGAATAAAAAAGAAAACTGTACAAAGCGTATTAAAAATTATTTTATATGCATTTTACTTACTTTCTTACGAGTCAGACCCCATTTTTTTTTTGGAGGTTCTAACCTAGTAACACCCCCTGGATATGGCCTTATCTGAAACTCCACAAGGTGTTGTCGGATCGAAATGAAAACTGCACTATTTGAATCACCATAACAGTAAACCTCATTTAGGAGATTTACAGTCCCTGTTGCTCCATCTAAGGCAACAGGGAAAATCACTTTCACATTGGTTGCATTATTGTCTCTCTTTTTTCTAGTCATAACTATAGTGGGGCGCTGAAACATCGTGGAGAGATGTTTAAGGCTAATTTGAAAGCAAGTTGCTATCTATGTGCGTTTGCAAGTAACAAAACACAGTATCAGAATTAAAATACAATTTTAACATGAAATGTCTAGTAATCCAAGGAAATTTACTAGGTCGGGCCGTGTTTGCCCCATGGCCTCTTCTCTGGGTACACCCCTGCCACAACCGTTTTAACGGATCCCTCTTCATTGCCGAAAAAACCGTGGTTACGTACCTAATATATGTTAGTCTACCCCCCCCCCCTCCATTGCCAGAAATACTGTCATTCTTAGTTCTGTACGAGTGGAACGTGGTAGTTTTTGGTCATACTATGTTCTTGCCTGGAGTAACACGTAATGTACTTAGTGTACCAAGTCGGGGCCATTGTACTGCTACTTACCTGACCAATGGAAGTCTCTCCCCTCCAATGCCAGACAAACTGACATACGTTATTCTGCTCGTTTCTGGAACACCGGTAAATATAGTGGCACTGGTGCATTATACCTAACACAGCGCTCTAGACTGTGCAAGGAATGCAGACATGGAGACCCGTTAAACGGGTATTTGCTATCTAAATTGATCGCAAAGTGTGGTTTCTCATTTAATTTACTATATTTAAACTGTTGTTTCTGGGGTTTAGGGGGGGGATATGTACCTAGGTTAGGTTACGTATTTAATACATGCTATGATTTACCCCCCCCCCTCCCCCCAAATGTTCAAATATATAGCTCAAATTTGTATCTAAACTTATATATTCATCCTATTTTATTTCAATAGCATTAAACAAACTTGACTTCTTTCGTGTTTTAGGTATAATGCACCAGTACCAATATAGTTTGTGGTCATACCATCTTCTTGCCTGGAGTAACAGGTTACGTACCAAGTCAAAACCGTCGTACCAAATTACATACCTGACTTATTGAAGTCTCTCCCCCTTCCAATGCTGAAAAATTCACCTATGTAATTCTGCTCGTTTCTGGAACGTGGGTAATATAGTTTTTGGTCATACTCCAGATCAAACTCAGATCTTCTCGCCTGGAGGGACAATTGGACTTATCAGATAAACATACCAGCCAGGAGAAATAATGGTTTTAATCAACGTTTTTGATAAATGTTTATCATTCATCAGGTTCACATCTCTTGACTTCCCAATCTGGTCTTGGATGAATATTAAAAACGACCCATGTATAATTTACAAGCTTCATCAATACTGCTGCTGCAGCTATTCATAGTTACTACGGGTTTCACTATACTGATTGAATATAAACTCGGATGTGTCAGTTGAAATCTTAAATTAATTGAATTTCAAATAGATTATTATATGCACACCTTGGTTGATGAATGTTTGACTATCTTAAGGTGCCTAGTGGGGACTTATACCATATAAACGGCATAAAATCTATTTTGCCGGGCCCACACGTGCGTCAGCAATTACGGTTTTAATGATTTAAAAGCCCTTATAAGAAATATAATGCCAAACTGGCTTACCATGACAAAGGCAAAGAAAGAAAACTTGAAAAACGGCGGATTAGTGACTAGTAGACAAGGCTGTAGATTTTTGTTAAGAGAGGGGGGATAAAAAAATCTCGAAAAGCGCATTAAAGAATTACTATATTTCTATATTTGTTAATTTTTTAGGAGTCTTACAAAAATGTGGGGGGGGGGTTAAACTTAGTGCCCCCTAGGATACGGATTTGCCAGTTGGAAGAACAAGTTGAAGAATCAAACTATTATTTTGCCACTACACAACAAGGCGCCCCCAACACTGAAAATGAAAACGAATTTAAATGATAACGGTTTTGGAAAAGGGAAGAATCAAAAGAGGAATGATCAAACCAATATATACAACAAAAGTACCACGGAACGTGGTTCTTCAGTGTGAAGTGAATGTGTTGTTGAGAGCAGTTGCTCATTGATTGTATATATTCTACCTCCGGATTTTACCAGGAGTAGTTATTTTGTGTCGTTCGATTGTTTCTTTTTATTCTCTTTTGATTTTAGGTTATTTTTTTTGAGAATTGTTATGGGTTTTTTCCTTTTCAATGCCGAGGACGCACTGTTGTGTACTGGTAAAATATGCGGTTGACTTTTCTTATTTTTTTCTTCTGGCCATAACACGCTAATTCATCCAGCAGGCTGGCTGAAAATCTTAAAATCCGGATATTTCGGGGGAAAAAGGGCTCAGATGCCTAAACACTGGTGAATAGACAGGTATGTCTCACCTTTTTGGCGATAGAACAAATCGAAAATGGCACATGCGGGCTATGACTGTAACTGCCCAGTTATTTTGTATTGTTAGATGCAGCACTTCGTTAATGTTATACCTTCCAATTACATTTTCTTTTTTATGCTTTTATCATGGCAATCTACAATCAGCTCTAATCATTGACTAGTTTTTTTTTTTTTTTTTTTTTTTTTTTTTTTTTAGGCTAAGTGCAAGCGTATGCCCAATACGTAAATAAATTCTGGGGAAAAAAGTGTTTCCTTAAAGGAAAATGAGTGGGCCAAATTGTATTGAAATTTAATTTTTTCAATTAAAATACCAAAAAATGTATTTTTCTAGGAAAACACCCGAAAATAGATATTTGTTGAAGGTACTTATTTAGTAACCGATAAACACACGATAATTGAATTGCGAGAACAGATAGGCATTACCCGGTACTTATATCAGATACTGTATAAAAAAGGGTTTCTCACTCCGGGAACTATATTTAAACAATGTTTTTTTGGGGTTTAGGGGGAATAAAAGGCACCTAGGTTGGGTTAGGGTGCTTTGCCCCGTCTAATGTGCAAATACATATCCCAATTATGTTCATAAACTATTGAATTTTAGGGTACTTTCCCATTATATGGGCCTTTCTAAAAAGTCAAGTTTGGTTAATGCTAATGAATAAAATAAAATAGGATGAATATATAATAGTTATAAACAAATTTGGGCTATATGTTTGCACATTAGGGGGTGGGGGCAAAGCAATGCATATATTAAATACTTAACCTAACCTAGGTACCCTCCCCCCCCCTAAACCCCAAAAAACAACAGTTTAAATATCGTATACGCAATGAAAACCACGCCATGCATTCCATTACTCTATAGCCTAACCTTACCTAACCTAGGTACCTTTCCCCCCCCCAAAACCCCCCAAAAAAGTTTAAATATCGTACACGCAATGAAAACCACGCTATGCATTCCATTACTCTATACCGGTGTCTTGGATTAACCTGTAAAAAACGGGTTTTTCGTGACTGGTTTCCTTGTAAAGGCCCATATAATGGGAAAGTACCTATTTTCGTCCTATTTTGTTTTATTTCATTAGCATTAACTAAACTTCCCTTCTCGCGTGTTTATCGGCTACTAAATAAATACCTTGTTGAAATCTAGGGGGACCGGCTGCTGCTCCTGTAAGAAAACAAAATACAAATTGAGTCAGTTTTCTCGAAATCGCTATTTTTGGTACGACTAGATTGTCTCTAAGCGGTGAGTTGTCAAGAGCTCTTGGATATGGATCACTTATGTGGTTGCCGACCCCAGCAATGGTTCTCTAATCGTAATTTACTTCAGGATTCAAGATAGGGCTGCAAGCTGACCACCCGTTGCAGTAACCATGAAATTTGACAGTAGCATTGAAATTCATCTGGATTTGTTCTTTATTTCACGGGTTTCTTTCTTGAAATTAGATATCTCGACACCTGGGTAGAGCCACCCTGGTCGTATCTGCAGGGAAATCGAGACCTTTGGCTACTGAGATTCTTTTTCATGGCTTGTTGAGTTATTATTCTTTTCTTTCAAAAGGACACAAAATGTAGCAGTGATATAATTCTGTTTGTCCTAGTTGCCACTAAGACCATCTTATGACCGTATTAAATAAAAAAACAAGTTTTTTTTAACTGAAAGTAAGGAGCGACATTGAAACTTAAAACGAACAGAAATGATTCCGTATATGAAATGGGCTGTCCCCTCCTCAACGCCTCGCTCTCTACGCTAAAGTTTTTTATTGTTTTAAAAAATAAAGCTGTGAGACAGAGTCAAACTTTAGCGTAAAGAGCGAGGCGTTGAGGAGGGGACAGCGCTTTTCATATACGGAATAATTTCTGTTCGTTTTAAGTTTTAATGTCGCTCCTTACTTTCAGTTTAAAAAGCTTGTTTTTTTTATTTAATTTCTGATCGTTTTTTAGTTAATGCAGCTTTTATTTGCATAAAAATTTTACTTTTCTTTTGCTAAATGGATGTCTTTACAAATTAACTTACGTAACTAACTTCTATATTCGTATATTTTTCTTCGGGCAAAAAATACAAAGTTGCAGATTTTTGTAGTTATGATATTGAAACATATGTGATAGGGTTTCTTGGTACGCTGAATTCTGACTTTGTGATTTTCATCGACATGTTTTCACTTGTAGGGGATGCTCTCACCCGCTTTAGAAAATAGATTAAAAGTTTAAATACATGTGGCATGTTACGAATAATAATAAAGTTAATAAAATTTATATATGTTTGATCAACATTATAAACAAATTCTTTTGATACATTTATTGACATCAAAATTCCGTTTTTAAAAGTTTCGATTCCTATTGAGCCGTATTGCTTGTTTTTTTATTGTTTTTTTTATTACTTATATGTTATAACGTATATGTAGGGGTTTTCCCCATAGTCAATACCACCCACTATACGTTAAAAGTTAAAAAAAATTTGATTCAAAAGCACCTGAATCACAAGGCCGTTTAATTAGAATATATAGCTCTTTTGAAAGCACTAAAAAAAACTGTAGCGTAAAGAGCGAGGTATTGACTTGGGGAGAACCCCCTCACATACGTTATAATTTCTGTTCGTTTTAAGTTCTAATATTCCTTCTTACATTTCAGTTGAAAAAACTTGTTTTTCTTATTTAATTTCTGATCGTCTAATGATCGATTTAATTTCTAATGCTTGGAAATCCGGCACCCCCTTCATAGAAATGTCTCTTACCCCAAAGAAACATCCTCCACGGACATCTTCTCCAGAGTAACCCCCTCCTCTAGCCCCCCCCCCCCAGAAAAAATCCTTCCTGAAAATGGTTGTATACTTCCCAATAACCAATAAATTTAAAACCAAATTTGCATATTAATTTTACTTTTTTTTGTGGCTAAATGGCTTTCTCAAAATTTTGTTCTGACTTAACTTACGAATTAACTTACTTAACGAACTTCTATATTCTTATATTTGTATTACGTATATTAGGGAGTTCGCTCCCTAGTTAATAACCTCGCTCTTAAAGTTGAAATTTTGTTCCGATTCTTTAAGAGTGACCTTAATCACAAAGGCCGTTAATTAGAATAAATAGTTCTGGTGAAAGTACAAAAAAAAAACTTTAGCGTAAAGAGCGAGGTAATGACTGGGGGGTGAACCCAATCATATATGTAATAATTTCTGTTAGTTTTAAGTTTTTATGTTGCTCCTTACTTTCAGTTGAAAAAATTGTTTTTTTTTATTTAATTTCTGATCGTTTTTTTAAATAATGCTGTGAAATCCGGCGCCCCTTCAGAGAAATTTCCCTTCCCCCATGAAACAATTCCTCCATGGAAAGATCCTTCCACGTAACACCCGACCCCCCCCCCCCCAAATACCAGAAAAATTCCACCCTGAAGACTTCTGTATACTTCCCAATAACCAAGACTATATGTAAACATTGGGCAAAGTTCACAACTTGCAGGCCTTCCCCCGGGGACTGTGAGGGATTAAGTTATCCTCAAAGACATGGTTATTGTATTTTTTCGACCATGCTGAACAAAATGGCTATCTCAAAATTTTGATCGGGTGATTTTGGGAAAATACAGTCCGTTGATTTTGAATTGAAAATCAAGTATTTTGCGGTAGGCATCAAGACATGGCTAACTGTAGGAAAATTGTCCGACTAATTGAGAGGCAAAAAGGTTTAAATGGCACGGGTAAATGGTGGGAATAAGTATGACTCCCTTATTGGAGAAGTACTTGTGTGTTAGTTTTTGGAAAGGCACGCCTGCCTAGAGTCTCAAGCAGGATGACCGAGAATTTAAAATTGGCACAGGACTATAATATCGCCTGGAATGAGTGTGGAAAGGGGCCTAGTTGCCCTCCATTTTTTGGTCTCTTAAAAAGGACACTAGAACTTATAATTTCCGTTCGAATGAGACCTCCCGAGATATTTTATGACCATATATTTGAAATCAGTATAAAAATCTTTTTCTTTTGATATATCTATTGGTACAAAAATTCTGTTTATTAGAGTTCCGGTTACTATTGAGCCGGATCGCTCTTTACTTACAGTTCGTTACCACAAACAGTTTGATTATGAAGGAATTGTTGGTTAAACAATTTTCTTATTCAAAATGTTTCGTTTTTCTTTTTACCTGGGATTTTAAATCGTTTTGATTTATCGTATGCAAAACTTGCTTAAATCCAGAATTGTGATTGCTACCAGGTCATGATTTTTTAAATAAAAAATTTTACTTTGTTTTGAACGTTTTTAAACGGAGATCATTACAGCCAAGCTAGCACTGTATCATTGTCTAATTGTGTTGTTTAGCGTTGCAAACACAAACTACCGTTTAAATATTGTTCTTTTGCTTACTTGCAGTTTCTTTACGTTTTCAGTTTTCTTATATTTAGAATTTTTTTCAACTTTCTTAAAAAGTTGAAACACTTTACTTTTTAGAACAGTTTTATATGAGATCATCATTAATAGAAGCAATCAGCATATGGCATTTTTTTTAGTCTTGTCTTGAAAAGGTTTTATAAATCTTGATATTATTAGCTATTCACTCTTTTATTCTTGAACAATATCTTGCTATTCTTAGTTGGCGACAGAGCATTTTTATTCGGGGAGGGTTGTTTTTTTCGGGGGGGGGGAGGGTACAAAAAATTTAAACAACGCATCAAAAAATTGTTTTTTGACTTTCACTGTTTTTATGAGTTGGATGAACATTTGGGGGGGGGGGCTCAAACCCCCTTACCCCTCCCGCCGGATACGCCCTTGGTTGGCGATCCTGTAATCGTTCTCTCGTTTCATTTTTGGGTGTCTTTGTGTTCCTTGGGTGCCCTTTCAAAGTTCCCATTAAGCGCTTGCTTACTGTGTGCGACAAATATTAACACGATCCCCCTGAGTTCCCTGTCAGCTCCGTATCCTTGACTTAATGTTTCTAGCGTGCAGGAAGCAACGTTTTGTTAAAAGCTTTGGTGCATAGGCCTACTTATGAATGGAGGTCGTTACTTGGACTCCCCTTTATATTTTTCAAGAACGTCCTTTCTGTTATTTGCGAATCCCCCTCCCCTGTCCTCAGCTGTCATTCTTCAATTCTTGGAGAAGATTTTTATATTCGTAGATGCCGATCATGTAATCATTCTCTGCTCTCATCTTTAGGTGTCGTTGTCAAATCCTTTGGTACATACTAGTGAACGGTGAGGGGTGGGGGTAATAAAAGCTCTCTTTGGGTTGGTCCAGAGAGTTCTTTCTGTTGGGATCTCTATAAACTGCAAACATTACAGAGAAAGTTGTGACGCTTCACTGCGCAATATATGATTGGAAAGTTGATTGCTAAATTATTTTTTTCATTCTATACATTTCTTGAACTGTCAAAAAGCTTAAATTCTTTCTATTTCAATCTGGATGAAAAAGAAGCTTTCACGGGTAGAATCAATTTAGCCAGTTGTAGTTGGTTGGGACAATTCATCAAATCGGAAGTGAGCCAGAGCTAAAGATCCAATCTTATAATTTTCTTGTCCCAATCGTATTATCTTTCTGATCAGTTTACCATGTAATTTGTCAAAACAGACTATTTGAATTCGTGTTTCGTTTGAAGAATTCCAGGTCGGACAGCTTTTGGCTTTAGGGTTTATTTGACAACAATGGAATTTCTTCCTTTAGCCACAATGCACTGCCACCTGAAGGACTACTGAGACAATCATATATTTTTTTGTTTGCAGTTATAGGAAAGTCTTAAAGAACTAAATAGCTACGAAGAACATACTGCCTTTCAATCATGAACAACAAATGGTACTACCCCATTACGCGGGCCTCTCGGGTTAATCACTATATTAGGGGGGAGGTACCTAGGTTAGGTTAGGTTACGTATTTAATGCATGCAATGCTTTACCCCTCCCCCCCCCTAATGTGTAAATATATAGCCCAAAATTGTTTCTAAACTATTATATATTCATCCTATTTTATTTCATTAGCATTAACCAAACTTGACTTTTTAGAGAGGCCCGCATAATGGGATAGTACCTAACAAATAAAAAGTAGAACAATAGGGATTTTTTTACAACCATAGGCTCAAACCTTTTGTTTATTTGTCAGTAATTAACTTCACGTTTTTAGAGATTCGCCATCAGCAGCTGAAATGTGCGTTACATGGAAATGTGGGATTACATTACGCAATACAGTCGTTCTATATTGCGCTTTATTGCATGTACCTCCTTTGTGGTATGTAGAAATTGTGGACGTGAATGTGTGTACTCTTGTCCTAAAGTTGTGGACTTTCTTCAAAAATAGGCCACCTGCTTAAAAATCTCAACTACCATTCTTAACCAAAAAGGCTGATTAGGTGTCATTAACACAGAAAATTCATCATTGAAGAATAATATCAGTTAACCAATTTTCTCAGAATTTTCCGATTTGACTAAAATCGCCAGAGGCTATATTGCCGGTGCTGCGATTTTCCTAGATTCTTCTTTTAATTAAAATATTGAAATTATTAAGCTTAAAAATTATTAAGTATATTGAAATTTAATTATTTTAATTTTATTTCATTTTATTTAAAATTTTTATTTTAAGTATGTTAAAATTCAATTATTAAGTATATTAAAATTATTTATCAAGTGCAATAAATTAAGTATATTAAATTTATTAAGTTTAAAAACAATTAAAATTATTAAGTTTTAGGCCGCTGTAACATTTTGTCAGTATTGCCACGTTGAACTCTGAAAATAAGCAAGATGAACTAGTTAGTTGAATTTGACGACGCTTTTTGTCTGTAAAAATTCAACTATAAACAATATGTTGATTCCCAGAGACATCTAAACCTTCCTAAGCTGTTTCATGTCATATGTCTTTAGCCTTTTTGCTGATTTTCACTCACTTTTTTTCTTCTTTTGTAACGTGGTACCTACTACTACGTAAAAATGCATTACTGCATACGGACGCCTTTTTCAATCAAAGTTGAATTTTCGATGAACGATTTTGTTGTGTGCCTTTCCACCAGGACCGAATCCAGGATTTTTTTTTTCTGGGGGGAGGGGGGGGGGTACACCAAAAAACTTTAAAAAACGTATCAGAATTTGTTTATATACATTTTTGGTTACTTGTCTAGAATCCAGAAAACACGCGAGAATTGTAATGCGAAGATCAGATAGGCATTACCAGGAAATTTATATGAGACGCTGTATAAACAAAGGATTTCTCCCTCCGGGAGCTATATTTAAACTTTATTTTTTGGGGGATTTAGGGGGACTAAAAGATACCTAGGTTGGGTTAGGTTAGGTTATGTTACGTATTTAATATATGCTATGCTTTATCCCCCACCTCCCTAATGTACAAATATATAGCCCAAATTTGTTTCTAAACTATTATATATTCATCCTATGTCATTAGCAATTAAACAAACTTGAAATCTTCGTGGTGCCCGCATAATGCATCAGTACCCAAATTTGTTTCTGAAGTATTATATTTTCATCCTGTTTTATTTTTTCTTTTCATTAGAATTAACGAAAATTCACTTCTGGCGTGCTTTCTGGATTCTAGACAAGTACCCATTTTTGTTACGAGCCGGAAAAACATTTGGAGGGGCGTTCAAACCCCCTAACCACCACCCCTCTTCATAAGGCCTTGATTTCCACTTAACGAATTTAAACGATATAATACCCAAGTCACTTGATCGTCAATTGAGAGTTCGATGCATTAGCCACTGAAATTTATAAGCTTGTTTGTTTATCCATCAATTTGACAATTATAACTATTAATCCGTTTCTTTTATGTCATAGCTTGATGTTCTTTGGATATGGAATGGGTAAGAACCACCTGTTATGTGATTGACAGAATATGTAATTCAGGATAGCGTCAGCCAGTGCACTGATTAAGATTCTTGATAAATACAATGCAAATCATGTAAACAGTATCTGACTTGCCTTTCTTCTGCTGTTATCAATGGGACTTTTCAAAACATCTTAGACTTTGAAGATGACATTTTTGCGTCATAAGTGAAATTTCTTTGACGTTAAATATTAGTTGTGAGAACAGAAACTGTTGGACAGACATTCGTACGAAGGACAGTCTTCGTACATACGTACGAAGAGGAGGGGCGGGGATTTTGTTTTTCGATTTTTCTTTATGAAGGTAATTAGTATGGCCAATGAACATCTTTTTGTTCAGCCTCAGTTGGTGATCTCGAAAGACACGAAGGGTTGCCAACTTTCCGCTACCTGGTTTTCGTCTTGGTGCGACACGTGTGTCCACACAGTTCCGCCACACGTGGCACAGTTTTTCCAGGCTGGGCATAGTTTTCGTCACGCACCATCTGATGCACGTGATTCCTGATGTTGGAATCTCTTTCTGGAGGGGGGGGGGTTGAATTGGGGTTTTGTTGTCTGAGACTTAACCTTGAATTCAATTTCATGATTGATGGTATTCTTGATTTAAATGAGGCAATCATCCCTCCGCATCAAACCTAGTTTGTGAGGTACTGGTCTATTAACCGTACTCTTTATATCTCAAACTCGAGACGCGTTGAAAAACCCGTTTTTACGGGATGATACAAGACACCGCTGTAGAGAAATACAATGTATAGTGTGGTTTTAATTGCGTATACGATATTTAAAGTGGTTTTTTTTTTTTGGGGGGGGGGAAGGTACCTAGGTTAGGTTATGTATTTAATATATGCTATGCTTTGCCCCCACCACCCTAATATGCAAATATATAGCCCAAATGTGTTTCTAAACTATTATATATTCATCCTATTTTATTTTATTAGCATTAACCAAACTAGCACCATATAAAAGAGTCCGGTTAATAGAACAGTACCGTTTGTGATAATAAGCAGTCTTAATTACTACGAATTATTCAACAGATTTGAACTTGGCTGGTGAATTAAAAATTGTATTTCTTGTACTTCTCATCATAAAATATGTCATTAAAAAAGGTAACAAAATTAGTATTGGAGAGTGAATAGATTTTACTTGGCTTATAATTTGGCATAAATTACATACCATCCGGATATAACTTTCATAAGAGCTATTTTTTCTAATTTACGGCCTTTGTGATTAATCGGTCATTTTCAAAGAATTGGAACAAAATTCGAGCTTTAGCATAAAGAGCGAGGCATTGACTAGGGGGCGAGCCCCCTAATATTTGTATTAAAAATATATGAATATAGAAGTCCGTTACGTAAGTTAATTCTTAAGTTACACATATTTATAAAAACGTTTGTAAATAACTAATAAAAACGTTTGTAAATAAAATTAAACATCTATCGAGAAAGCCATTTAACCAAATAAAATTAAAATTAATATGCAAATTTTGTTTTAATTATTCATTTACGGTGAGCCAAAATCAAAACCTGCAGTAATTCTAAAACGTTCAAAGATTAAATTTAAAAAAAAAACAAATTTGTTTTTACTGAAAGTAAGGAGCAACATTAGAACTAAAAACGAGCAGAAATTATTCCGTATATGTAAGGGGCTGTCCCCTCTTCAACGCCTCGCTCTTTACGCTAAAGTTAGACTCTTTCTAACAAATTTTTTTTTTAAACAATAAAGAACTTTAGCGTAAAGAGCGAGGCGTTGAGGAGGGGACAGTCCCTTTTATATACGGAATAATTTCTGTTCGTTTTTAGTTTTAATCTTGCTCCTTACTTTAAGTTAGAAAAACTTGTTTTTTTTAATTTAATCTGCGTAAAGAGATAGACCTACGCACAATTTCAATCTTTGGCGAAGTGAAGTTACAAATTTCTTAGTGAGGAACAGACCATTTAGGGGTGGGGGCAAACATACTGCTTTTTGTAAAAAGTTAACTTTATAGGCAATTTGCAGGTTTCTTTTTTTTTTTTGGGGGGGGATGCATCTTCTGGGTAGTAGATACTCCCCTTGGCTGTGTTCATGCACGCTGGGCCATAAGAGCGGGAAATTACGCTTGGAAGGTAATTTAGTTTATAGTCGCCCTCCCCCCTAAGGAAACGTCTCATGGTACTACACCAAGCCATTGCCTGTGTACACTAATATACACAATTTTTTCCTAGTTCATAATTCTGGTGTCTAATTGATTTAATATCAAGTAACCGTAGCTAAGAATTAGCTAAGAAACCTGACAAGGAGTAACAAAAATCAATAGACTTTCATCAAAGCCTAGAAGATTCGTTATGTTTCATTGTTCTTACCGTTGTATATTTCCTTTTTTTTTGTTTATAGCCTAGTAAAAAAAGGAAGAAAACGAACTTTAGTGACTTAGCATGACTCCCTTGGGATTGAAGGTACCGAAAGCAAATATAGTGTAGCAGCTTTTGACTATACTTGTAAAAGTAGCATCAGTCTTCATCTCAGCTGTGTTGACCAACGCGTAAGGTCCTTTTAGCACCAAGGACAGTGAAAATGAATATGATTTTTAGAATTGGTTACGCGAAAACTTACAAAACCACATATCTTGAAAAACAAAGAAAAATCAGGACTTAAATTATTAATGGGTAATATCTCCATATGCTTTATGCAGTTACACAATTTTGGGTAAATATTTACCAAATCATATTATTGAGTTACGACTAAAGTAAATATACAACTCAATGTTTTTTTTATGCTCTTTACGAATATAATAATCATTTTTGTCGAATTTTAGCCCCCACCACTATATATACCAATTCAGGGTATATATTTGCACATTAGGGGGGTGGGGGTAACGTTTAAACTTACCTCTCATTTACAGCAGAAATAAAATTATCCCCACCTCCCTAATGTGCAAATATATTCCCTGAATTAGTATATATAGTGGTGGGGGCTAGAATTCATTTTCGACAAAAATGACTATTATATTCGTAAAGAGCATAAAAAAAGGCATTGAGTGGTATATTCACTTTAGTCGTAACTCAATAATATGATTTGGTAAATATGTACCCAATTTTACTAGTAGCAAGCATCAAAATTAATGATAAATATTAATGATTTAACTCGTTTTCAGAACAGACTAATTAGTAGATTTTTTTCTCGAGAATCTTTGTATGTAGGCCTACGTGAAAATGAGGGGTGCAAAATACATTGGTCTTTACATAACAGATATCAAACTGATCTAAGTTATTAATGCATGAGTGAACACAGTTGGTGCGTTTTGGGAAACGAGTGAAATAGATTAAGTTAAGTAAATCCCATTGCGTCCCCCCCCCCCTTCACCTATATTCATAGGTTCTCGAGAGAAATATTTTTTTTTTAGTCCATTTTGAAAAGAGTTCTTTTTTGTATTTACTATTTTCGACATATTACTCTAAAATGTGTCTCAACTAAGATTCGAATCTAAGTTACTACTGCCACAGGCAAGTGTTCTCAGCGCTACACTACCAACTATAATAGTGTTGTTAGTTGTTTTTTTTTTTTGTTTTTTTTGCCTTGTTTTTTTTTTAAGTAGAAAATTCGAGTTAAATAATCGAATTTTCACAGAATGTCATACATATTTTATATTACCATATTAAAATTGGATTAAGCCTCATATGCTTAACTCAAAAATTTCAAACCCTATCAAAAAATAAAAACTTTGCCTTCATGTTCTGGGACTTATTAATCCCTATTCGTATCCTATGTATCTATCTTTGTCTAAACTACTGTCAATTCAACGTCCTATTTCGCTCCTAAGAAGCTAATTATTTCATGTCTTCTAACTTCTCCTTTCTAATTAGACTTTTAGTCAATTAGGCGTAGAAAATTCTCCTCATTAAGAAATTCTTAATCAATTCTTATATCAAGTTTGCGGCACTAAGAATATTTAATATCTTCGTTACAAGTTGATAAAGCTCAAAGATGCAAAATTTAATTCCAAAATGTTCAGAGTAATCCAATGATAGATAATTATTGATTCTTGGCTGAATAGAAAATAGAGGTATTTAAAATAATCGGAAATAATTAATACGTTTTCTCCTTTTAACGCCTCTTAAGGAGCCTTCACATTTTTTCCGAATCTATCGAAAATCCCGAAAGAATGTATGAAAGGTTTTTGGGCTTCTAGTCTACATATCTACAAAAAATTGTCCCCGGCTTTTTATTTTTTAAAATGTTCAATCCCGACTCGGTAAATTCTTTGGTAAAAATCGGGGTGCTTCTGTATTATCCCGAGCACACTCAAGACCTGAAGCTAGGTTAATCATAATGAAATATAACAAAATATGATGAACTATAATACTTCAGTAACAAAATTATGGAAACTACAACTAAGGATCATGGAAAGCAGGCCGCCTAGAACGCATTGAATTAAATACCTAGCCTAACCACCTCTATATTTTAGATACTAAATTAAAATATACCTGCATCGTAGTTTATTTCACGAAAGAATAAGCTAACCGAATGTGAGAGAAAACCGGTTTTACTCAGAACAAACAAAGCAAACTTCTTAAGTGTGTTCGGGATAATACACAAGTACCAAAACCGGTTTACAATTTAGCGGCTCTTGTGTAATTTTGGATATTTTCCAAGAACGAAAAAATATCAATGCCAGTAGCAGGACCGTATCCAGAATTTCTGATCGGAAGGGTGTTTACTAAAATACCTTTTTTTCCGAAAAACCAACAAAGAGAAAAATCTCAGTGAAAAAACAAAATAACAACAAACGAGACTGCGGCCAGTGGAGAGAAAAGAAACGACAAATGTAAAACAACTGCGGATATTTCGCCTGTATCCAAAGAAGGCGTCTTCAACACGAAAGAAACACAAGAGGAACAAGATAAAAAGAAACAAGCTAAAACTAAAAAAACAATAAAACCACCACCAAAAAAATAAAAAAAAACTGGAAAAGAAACTCCAGTTTTTTTTTTTATTTTTCCTCAGTTACTCTGGTGTTCTCACTGAAGTAACTTTATAACAGCATATTTTCCCTACGTGGATCAGTTTGCGTGAATTATAGATATATTTTTTTGGGGGTGGTTTTTGGGGGTGGTTGGGGGTGGTTACATTTGTCGTTTCTTTTCTCTCCACTGGCCGCAGTCTCGTTTTTTTTTCACTGAGATTTTTCTCTTTGTTGGTTTTTTGTCATGGCTGGCCAGTTCGGCTTAAGATCCTACCTTTTTTCCAGGAGGGGGGGGGGCGGATATCAAAGTAATTTTTGAAGGGGGAGTTTTCTTTTTACTCGCATTGCACGACCCGTTTACGATTCGTAGAAATGTTTGTTGGGGGGACGAGGTTACAAACCTGGATACACCCCTGGCCGAGCGTTCTGACTCAACATACTTTGAGAGTTCCGGTTTTGACCCCCATCTCCAACTCTGCTTATTGAAAAGCTCGGCTATCACTCTTGATTGCTGAAACAGTTCGACTCTGAACTGTTCGATTCTTAGGAAAAAGGAATCAACAACATAATTTCCGATGAAAATTATCTGTTTACCGTTCTAATCTTTTTTCTCAATTCCAGAGATATATTTTTCAAAAAGGACATTAGACGAAAGAATTGCTTTGTATTTTTTCTCTTTTTGAAAAACTTTAATTTTACTTGCCCAGATAGTCCTTTCGTGATAAATTACATGTGTCCATTTCCACAATTTAATTCTTTCTTTTTAAATATTCAGGTGTTTTCACATTTAATATTCAAAGAAAAAAGATGTAATTTCTAAATAGATTCTATGCTACGGCTCTACGAGTGTTTCTCTCTAAAATGTTGCGGATGATAAATTGCTTATCTAACTTCTAATTTAATATAGTGCACTCTTGTTATTTCTTTTTGTTATAACCATGTAATATACGTTTTTTCCGCCTTTGGTTACTCTGCAAAATATTTGTCGGCTATAGTTGGTCAAATAATATAAATTATTGAATTATATTGAGAGATCAAAGGAGAATCGTTCCGTTTTTTTCTACTTTATTATTTTCTGAAATTGGTTTCCATCAAACCAGTGAAATCGTTTATAGGTACTTTCGCATTAGGTGGGCCTTTCTAAAAAGTCAAGTTTGGTTAATGCTAATGAAATAAAATAAAATAGGATGAATATAGGCTATAATAGTTTATAAACAAATTTGAGCTATATATTTGCACATTAGGGGGAGTGGGGGGGGGGAAAAGCATAGCATATATTAAATACATAACCCAACCCAGGTACCTTCCCCTCCTAAACCCCAAAAAAACACAGTTTAATATCGTATACCCAATGAAAACCATGCTGTCATTGCCTACTCTATAGCGGTTAACCCGAAAGGCCCACCTAATGAGAAAGTACCCATTTATATATTTGACTTCTATTTTAATCGTCTTTGTGAACCTCCCGGTAATCGTTTTAGCTACTGTCATCTTGAATAAGATACGGGAGAGGGCACACTGACGTTACAAGGTGTAAATGGGTCCGTCTCTAACCTTGGCCGTGACCCTGTCACCATGAGTCTAACCATACATCATTCCCTCTTGGTTTCAGAGAAAGTGTACATTAAGTTTTCTAAGAAATAAAAAGTTTAATAACCACTTTTTTCATTCTATCAGAGTGGCCCAGATGTATAAGTGAAAATTTTATTTAGTTTAAAACAAATGTCATAAATATCTCAGTTTATAGTAGTAAAATATAAATATTTAGTCAGGTTCGCTAAAATTTATCTTGGAAGTTGGTGCAAAGAAAAAAAAAGAAAACCGATGAATTTATGAAAAATTTGGGAAATCTAAAAACATCAAAATTTCAGGGGGGGGGGAGGATGTGGCAAATTTTTAGTTTTTGTGCATTTCATTGATAAAAAATCTTATTGCCAAATTTTTCGTATCGACATTTTGTACACTACATCTGAGGTATATTCGGGAGGGGACTGATACCTAACCCTCCGCTTCTGCGCACGCTCTCAGGCATGATTTATAAAAGGCAGTGTATAGCGATGCATGAATATCTTAAGCTATTGAATTTGTTTTGTGGAATTGTTTTAAATATTCCGAGTTTGAAATTTGCATCATTGTCTACTAGATTGAATTTTGCTATTTAATAAACTGAACTAAGCTTTATATTACAGTTTATCTACCTTTAACATCAACAATTACTTTGGCATTATCTTGTTGTAAAAAACCCACAGGAAATTTAGCTTTACCAAAAAGTGAAAAATGTCCTTTTTAATGAAGACAATTTGAAATGAAAATAATAATAGAGCCCTAAATTGCATCAGAACGTTACCTCGACTAATTTCCTGGATTACTTAAGTCCATGGGACACAATCAAGGTTGCTATACATGGAAAAAATATTTTGAGTGATTCTGAACGACAACTACTACTAACAACTCACTGAAGCACTAAACTGCCTGAGGCCCACACAGCTGTGCATGTTCTTCATCCATCCCAATATATTCAAAGGTTCCCTCTTTACACCCTCCCAAGAGGATCCAGTTTCCTGGACTGCTATTGCCTGTATTTCATAGAATTCCACAAGAAGCCTAATATTTTATTCTCTAAGCATAAATATTTATTCTGTTTTGTCTCAAAGAACCAAGGTCAGTGAAGATGAAGCAACGGCGGATCCAGGATTTTTTTTTTTTGGGGGGGGGGGCAAAATAGGTTGATACGATAAACATGCGTTAGGAGCAAGTTTAATTACCGCAAACTTGCATTAATTAAGTAAATTACACTACGTAAGACTACGCTAGGGAGGCGCCCCCTCGCCCCCTGGATCCACCACTGAGATGAAGTCTGATTGTTTGAGTTGGTTAAAAAGAAATTCACACAACAATTTGTATCTGAACAGGTTTGGAAAAATAAGGAATTCAATTTTAATTGAAACCAGATTTCCATACGATGTTATGTAGTTTCTGGTGGTAGCGGGTGCCAAGTTACAAAGAAAAGAAAACAGGGTGAAAAATCAGCAAAAAAACAGATGGCACTAAATAGCTTAAGATGGCGTAGCATTGAAGATGTTATTGTCTTTGGGAATCAGCTAATTGTTAATGTTTGATTTTTTTTTTTTGACGAAAAGTATTGTCAAATTTAACTAATTAATTTATTTATTTATTTTCACGGTTCAACAGTGTAACACTGACAAATTGAGGTAATGCTCTGAAGATCTTATAATTATGAAATAGCCAAAAGAAAAATCTTAGAAAATTGTGATTATCATGTATTAAAAAGATGTAAGACGATTCTAGGGGCCAATGCCGTAACTAGAGGGGCTAGGGGTTTGACCCCTCCCCTCTGAAATGTTTGTCCGACTCTTAAAAATGTAACAAAAATGCATATAAACAAATTTTTGATGTTTTTGTTAAAGAACCCCTCTCCCGAAAAAATACCCCCCCCCCCCGAACAAAATTTCTAGATACGGTTCTGCCAGGAGTAAAGAATATTTTATTTTGATATCCTTGACATTTAAAATTTTTTGCAGATTTATGTTCTTTCTAGCAGGAGAGTCTGTCGGACAACAGCCGTAAGAAAGGGGAAAACTTTAACTCTCTTACGGTAGTGAAAATCCTTTCAAGTTACAAATACCCAGTTCCGGTACCGGTTGAATCTTGTCGGATAACGTCACATGATTGTTTTCAGATCAGTGATTGGCTAAGAGTTATTGACGCTACCAATTATAGAAATCAGGTGACCTTCCCTCCTTAAAACCGGTTTTAAAAATCTGCTCCCAGCAAAGAGTCAAAATTTAGTTTTCCATCCTCACATCTTCTCCCTTTTAAGGATTATAGGAATGTGTATAACTTCCAAGACTGCAATAGAGTTGTTTGTGGTTCCCAAACCTTGTTTGTTTCAAATAGAGTAGCATTATATTCCCTTTATTTTTCAGGTTCTAATGAAACTTTTCTCTTGGAAAGGAAATTTCTTGTTCAAGAATGTCAGAATCTATGAGGAAAAATGAAACAATAACTAGGGCAAAAATCTTACCTTTTGAGATTTTCATTTTCGGTTTGACCGTAATTGCAGAGTATACAAGAAAAACCCCTGTTTTATCAAAATGTCCTTTGGATTGTTCCTTAGGTAATTCATTTTCTAGCGGAAAGATTCGGAACATAATTGGAATACATCCTGACTGATTTTTTACTGGACAGGGAACAGCTGCCCAGATCTTGACGATTGAGGTGGAAAAAACAGAAATTATGAGTTGAATTATTCTTCCAGTTGGAACATTTTTAATGGCTAGCCTCTTTTTCTTTCTTTTTTCTTTGTTTTAATTCACTTTTGTACTAGCGATGGACAATAACGTACTTACAACAGAGTGTAGATTCGAAATAAAAAAACAAAAAATGCATCCAAGGAAAATATTTTTTGGGAGTATTAACTCATGAAAAGGAAATATAGCCTAACTGAACATTTAAGTAACTGGACGGCGTGGCCAGGGTTGCCAACTTGCAAACTTTTCGTGTCAAATGCACTCTTTTTTTTACCTCAGAAGGAATGCGGAAGAGTCAAAATCACTCTTTTTGAGGGTCAGTTTTCATTCTCTTTAAAAGTCAATAGCTGGCATACTCGTCAAAAGAGCATTTAACCCAAGCAACAGAAATTCCAACTTGCACTTTTTTCGCCTGAAATGCACTCTTTTTTACTTCAGAGGGGGCGCATAAGAGGGGATAAGCAAATTTGACTTGCACTCTTTTTTTTTTTACCAAAGATCACTTTTTTGGCCTTGATTTGCACTCTTTTTAGACGTCGGCAGTTGACAACCCTGGACGTGGCCCTACTAATCTGCATTTGACCAAACAAGAAGCCATAAATACGACATCAAAATTTCCTAAATTCTCAGAAAATACAGTAAAAGTGAAATAAAAGACAGGTGTTATGACAGTATAAAAAATTCTCGATGATGGTTGTCGGAAATTAACGATGACACCCCCTCGCCATGATACCCCTCTTGAATATGCGTTACCTACTAGTTAAAGTCGAAAACTCTTTATAACCCCACTCCTGCCCTCTGACACCACTGCATCTTCACCGTGGCAAAGCATTGGCTGCATTCCGAGCTCAATAAAAAATAACTTTTTTCGTTCCAGCTGACGTTTCCTAGTAGGTGGAACAACAGAAAAGTAACTTTGAATTTACTTTTTTAGGAGCTTTTACTAAAGATATTTAACAATGATTTTTATTGAAGTCACTGTGCATCATTATCATCATTGCTATTAATATCATTTTGAACCATATCGGAGGATTATTTTAATGAAAGAGTAATGAAGACATTTGAAACTCATGGAGATTATGCCCTTAAAAACCTAACAAGCCAGTAGTTACTTCACAGCTGTTCCCAGTGAATGTTATTTGTAACTTTCGTAGTTAGAGTTACTACGGTTTGCAACCTGGAATACATCCATTTTTCAAACAGGGCCGTGACGTAGGTTGTTCTCTCACCACAGGATATAGATGGTAGCACCTGATCTTGCACACTGGTTATTCCTTTGAATGCGATTCTCTCTGTACGTCCTGTGACAAAGAAAATATTTTTAGACTGACAACTATAGTATGTGACTAAAACGGCCTATTGGCCGGGAAAAATGGCTGTGGAAAACTGTGCAGTGTTTCCATATGGTAAGATGGTTTACGACAGCCCCGACATTTACTCGGTTATTTTATGTAGTTTTTTTCATAGAAGAAACAGATCATATGATACCTCAATGGGAAAAGGGCCGTCTAGACTTCTTCCGTCAGAGAAATTGTCTTTCCAGTCTTCCAATGTGTCTCAAATCACAAAAAAACTATTCTTTTGCTGGTAGGGTATTAGACCAGGGCTAGAAAATCAAAGCACAAGTAGAAAATATGGAACACCAATTGTTTCCTGAGGTTTCTTGAACCCCCGCCCTGGTTTATACGCAGGAGGGTCTTCAGGGCCTTATCCCACCTAAAATATGTAAATTTTGCGTATCTGCATATAATTCGCCTGATTTTTGCGTTTTTGAATCCCTTTCCTGAAATATCCCTTAAAGCAAAATACTGCAAGTACGCTTAGCTGCTTAACCCCATCTTGGAAAAATCTTCTAATACCAACAATGTTTTTAACGTAACGATTTTCCAGGCGAAGTAACCGTTTTTATTGGCTGGGAGTGTTTCTAACCTTACCATTACATGTTCTGGCTGATAATGTACGGTATTAGACCAAGCTCGGTAAACCAAAAGGCCCCTTTCACCGTAAGATTTTTACTAATACCGACATTTAGCCAGGACAAAGTTGAGCCAATCAGAATTTCTAATTGAATTTTTCAGCCAATCAGAAAATTCTTTGAAGAAACCGATTGGCCCAAAATAGCGCTTGCTAAATCTCGGTATTAGCGAAATCTCATTGTGAATGGGCCTTAAACACTCCTGGCAAATATCATACACCAACTATTTCTTTTGAATAGTGCCAAACAAGCAATGTAAACAAAAATAAACATACTAAAAAGATTTTGTTGAAAAATTTACAATAGGCTGGGAAAATTGAGTAGAAGGTAATACATTTTGAATATAGTCAATGAGCTTATGTATACTTTTCTTTAAGGATCTGTAAAAGACATTGTGCCCCCTTGCATGAAATTAGAAGTCTTCTTACCAAACAAATCGAAAATGATAGCGATGATGATTGGGTTTTGAATTTTGACATGGATAAGGCCATCAATACCTACCATACCTTTGAAGATCAAAAATATGGACTGGATAAATCGTTGGAAGAAAAAGAAGTTTTTTTCCCACCACCTGAACAATTAAAAGAAACAAAGGTAATTGCCAATGCCTTCCATACCTTGTAAAATCCAAAACCTGGACTAGATAAATCGTTGGAAGAAAAGGAAGTTTTTGTCCCACCACCTGAACAATTGAAAGAAACAAAGGTTCGGCAATATGTCTTTCATAAAGACAAAAGACAAGCCGAGGCAAAAGTTAAAGGTCCAACAAAAAAAAAAAAAAAATGTAATTTTACAGAGGCACTACTTCTAATTTAAGGTCCATTTGGACGTCACGACATCAAGAAAAGGCTCTAATTTTTTGCGTTTAGAAGACAAGCGACAGTGAGAATCTATATATAGAAGCCTGCCGAGTGCCGGGGCCCAGAACTATATATATATATATATATATATATATATATATATATATATATATATATATATATATATATACAATGATTGATACAATGACTGTAAAAATACCCCGGAAAACTACTGGCTTCAGTTACCCACTGTGTACCCTCATGTGATTGAAAGTTTTGTGGAGACTTGCTAATTCTCTAAAGTAAGATTGTAAATTGTTCCACAATCTATAGCTTCTTAACTATTCCTCATGTTTTTTTCCTAATATTGCGATTTTCTTCCATCAAATTATCTCGGTAATTCTCCTTCTTCGACAAATGGTATTTCCTTCGCTAAGACAAGTTGAGAAGAGATGTAGGGACGAGAAATTCCTAATAACTTCTAGGATTTATGAGTGGAGGAAATGGTACTTAAACATCACTTTTGATTTAGAAGGACATGCTCACTTAAACGGCATAACAGCTTGGTGCTGCATTTAGTTAGAGGATAAATAGATGTTTGATAAAATCTTGTCTTGGACATCTTTCCTAAATGAACTCTTAGAAAGGCTGAAAGTGTAAACATTCTGGTGCTGACAGAACGAAATTGAGCGGTACATTCAAAAAGGGATAACATGCACAAAAAAATACTTACCTGATATTAAGCTGTCACGTTTTGGCTGCAGCAGTCCAAAAGATGTTATTTGACAACTTCTGTGAACCTTGCAATTTATATTCAACACCTTTGAATAATCAAGCTCTATCAATTGGCCCAACACTTTTTTGCCAATCTTTTTTATTCTCATGATGATTAGACATTTCGATCTTTTTCCGAAGTGAGTATCCTCGTGCACATATCAGAGTGCTGTGTATACCGCTTAGCTCTGCCACGCTTAGCACATGTCGCCTGGTGTACGTTGTTTCTTAAAGTATGTAACCCCTTGAAGATGAGACGTCATATTATTACCCCTCCCCCCTTCGTACGTTACTGTCTCTATTCCTCTATCCAATTTTAGCTTTGTTCAGCTAATGCCATATCGATATTACAATCGCTAAATAAGCAATGATTCTTCGGGGAATTTGAAAAAAAGATGTTTCAAAAAATCAATTCTTGAGGCATCGCAACCATCTCCCCTTGAATTGTCTTCTGATCTCTTAAAGGTTAACCTTTATGCATCCTTGTATATCCCTTTTCTATAATAAAATCATTTGAATTTATCTTACTCACTTTACACCAGGAAAAGTTTCTTTTGAGAGCACGTCTCTGGTACTACGTTAGACCTTATCCTAACTAGGTCATAACAGTTTCCACCTTTTAACAACATATTGAGAAAACTGTTTTCTCAAGTTGTAACAAATACTTGGTACCAGAGGAACAGAGATTCAGAGCACGTATCCCCGTTCCAAGGGATATCACGTTTCAAGATCCCTTCAAACAGTTGTAGAATGGAGAATCCGATCAATTCTCAAAAACCTTTCTTAGCTAATTTACTGAGGGGGATATATAGTAGCAACTTTGGAATTGTTTTGGCGGTTTGAATAGCTCAAAATGACAATTGGAAATGGAAGATAATTCAAGATTTCCAGATAAAGCTATTCTTGTATCTGTGCTGGGGAAAAGGAGGAATTAATCTTATTCAGGAGGGGACAGGAATTATGGGATCTGAGCTTATGAACCAATTTCTTGGAGAAAAATAAAAAAAAATTCCTGTTGTGAATAAATAAACGTGAAAAATAAACGGAATAAATATACCAACAGAAATGTAAAGAGAAACTCGGATGACTTGAGAGGGAAGACTTAAGAAACTGGAGGAGACTTAAGAGATCGAGTCTTAAAAGAACGGCCATACGCATTTTTAGTTTTTTATTCTTTGGTTTAAAAATCTTCACCAAAGACATTTTTCGGGGGTGCTGACTTCTCGCCAACTGGTGTATATCTCGGAACGCCACTTAGGCCACGCAGCTTCGCCACGCTTGGAACAGTTCCACCACCTGGTTTACATCTCGTAATGGCACGTTTGTTGCACAACTCCGCCACGTTTGGCTTAATCCCGCCATCTGATGTCCATCTCGGAATACCACATGGGCCTCACTGCTCCGCCACGTTTGGCCAAGTCCAGCCTCCTGGTGTACATCTCGTAATATCACGTATGCCGCACAACTCCGCCATGTTTGGCACAATGAGCCTTTGTTTCACTCTGTTTCCCTCATGTTTCCCTCTTTGTACAGGCCAATGAGCCTTTGAGGGATTAATAACATGTAATATTGTATGTGTATTTAATGAAGAATAAATCTTATCTTATCTTATCAATCCGGCCCCCTGGTTTAGCCTACGTCTCGGAATGCCATGTGTCCCAAGTAGCTCAGCCACTTTTGGCACTGTCCCGTCACCTGGTCTAAATTTCCGAATGCCACGTGTGCCGCATAATTCCTCCACGCTTGGCACAGTCACCAAAACGCTTGGCAAGTTATCATGCTTGGCATGTGCCATCTGGTGTACATGATTTCCGAGAAAGAGCAACCCCTCGGGAATTTTGAATCTATGTATATTGGGAAACTATAAGTAGTGAATGTTGTTGTTGTCCGACACATAGTTAAAGTTTTTGCTTAATAATTTCTTAAAAATGCCGTTTTAAAGGTTTCGTGCCCTATGTGTTATGTATTTGTATTTACGTGCACTATTATAAATGTATATTACGTACACTGGAACCTTTTTTAGAGTAAATAACTGGGGAGTAAAATTAAGAACAAAAAACAATAATTTGAGCTTGTGTATTAATTTTAATATTATATTTCATGCCTGAAACCTGTCTACCGAAAACTCTGGAGGGAGTTTCACCCCTTGCTCACAAGGGCATTATCATATCGATCTGTGTGGTCACTTTTAAAATGACGTTGCTCCTGCAGAAGAAAATTTTGCCTAAAATCTTAATTACTTCCTGTTTTTGATTTGCCAAAATTTTAATATATATCCTTTTGAATCAAATCAATTTTTTAATATTTAAATTAAAATCAACTTGGTGGAAGTTATGAAAGACTTAATAGCCATGACTATTTGGAGAAAAAAGCTAATATAGATAGTCTCAGTGAGAGGCAAAGCTGGCATAACCTTTTTTCAGAATTGTATAAAAATGATGTCATTTCCCTTGTTGATAGATAGTCTATCATCCATCCTAGGGCAGAGCTAAGGTAGATAGGCATGGAGTCATGGTAATTCAAATGAGCTTCATCAATGTAATTACTAAGCTTCTGAGCGAAAATTTATCCTCCACGGACAGCGTTTCAACTCATCTTGCAATTGGATCCGTTTACGTGAAGACATGTAGACGCACAACAATTATTTGTGTCTGTGTATTTGATGTTTACCCTACTTAATGTGGGTATCTCGCTTGCGTATAATTTGTAATTGCAAAAGGAAATGGAACGTTTCTTGCTGTGGTTATCGACTTCATTAACATTCTACTTACCCAAAAAATTGTGTTCGTTGAGGTTCTTCTTTCACGGTTAGCACTGTAGGGCACACCTACCATTTACAGCGCGCAACCCCTTGTTGAAGTTGTATGCTTCCAATAACGTTTCATCTTCTAATCAAGACCTTACGCGTCGTTTCGTTGAATGAAAAGAAAATTGGCTCCTATCTGCTTTTCAAAAGCATTTACGGCTCTTGATATTTCAAAGAAGTGTCAAACTTATGTCCCTTACCACTCCAACCAATCCGTATTTATTTTTAGTCTCATAATCTGTCTTTGCATAAGGTACTTTCGAGACCCTTATCCCCTTATAAACAAGTGATTTGGAACTTGAAGAATCTTAATGGGAAACATCGGGAAATGGATCTTTCTTCTGGGATGAATACAACTCATCAACCCATTCAGTATTTTTGCCGGTTTTTCAGCATTTCCAAGGTTCTGACAAGAATAAGTTCTTTCCTGAAAGAGGCGTTTTATTGTAGATATGGAGAAGAGGAATCTTTGCGGTTGCTAAATGACACATACCTGCCGAAAGGTTGTTAATGACAAATTGTCGCCGTCATGCCTAAAAGTCAATTCTGATATTTTCACGCTTTTGGGGCAATTGCCAAAAGCCTTTTATAAGCTGTTCTTAAAGGAGAGATTAGCATTGCAATGCAAAACACATTAATCTTACTGATACACTCTACACTACACTGCTGATCCTCTCTTTGAAAACAGCTTAACATTTTTTGTTAATTATTGCATAAGTGGCAAAATGTCAGATGCGACCTTTAGCCATGGGAGTGACTGTACTATACTTTGTCAGTGTTCTCTTTGTAAATTGCTTTGTCTATATCAATGGCTAATGCTTTGTCAAAGCGTAATAGAACTAGCTATATTTTTGGCACTTTTTCAGGGAATGTTAAAAATTGGTTCCCTGATCTCCAGTGGTAGTTCTGGCCTCTCTTGCGCCCGGAGCCAAATGTTGATTACCCCCCCCCCCCCCTCTGTCTCCCACACAAATTTTATCATCATTCTCATTTTATTAACTAAATTATTTTTAATTTATCATTAATTAACAATTTATTTTTAATTTTTGATTTATTATTTAAATGATTTAATTACTAGCCTATAATTAATTTAATTCAATAATTTGAATTAGTATTATTATTTAATTATTTTCTTTAATTAATTAATTAATTGTTTATACATTTTTTATTTATTAACTGCGCCCTCTACTTTATTTTGATAAACATAAAATTTCAAAAATTACATAATGATTATAACGGTTAGGTTATTTATTTGAAGTTTTGCGCCCCTAAAATTTCTGCGCCCTGGACAACTGTCTCCCCCCCCCCTAAAACCGCCTCTGTTGATCTTCTATAGTGTTGTGAAAAAGGAAGGTTGGTCGAGACTATGGTACGTATCTTTGACCCTTCTCCCAAAGAAATTCATTATGATTTCTTCCTGACGGTTAAAACTTTCCGAACCTGTGAACCAATTACAAAATAAATTAAAAAAAAAATCACTTATAATTTTGAAAAAAAATCGTTCGAACTAATATTTTTGTCTTTAGCTAACAATTAAATCGAGACTATTCCTCGCGAAAATGTTGGGGACGTAAAAATTCAAATATTTCAACTGTGAAACGCACCTTCAAAAACATGAAGCTGTTTCCATCTGTTGAACTTCTGTTTAGCGTGATTCTTGGAAAAGAAAATGGAAGCAAAGCTTTGTATGCATTTATACTTTTTGAAAACAAAACAAAAACTCTTTACTTTACTAGATACGTCTCGTACACACTGGTATATAATAAGGAGGATGAAGCAACTTTATAAACAAATTTATCACACTTCAACTCACTCCATTTAATGGAAACAAACAACGGTTTGCTGTTAAAACATCTGATTTTAAATTCTCTATAACTTAAGACAAGATACCTTATGAGATCCTTTTCCGCTTTCCTGTCCCTGGAAATAGATTGCTATTATAATTACCATTTTCTATTTATGTTTATTTTTTGGCCCGTTGCTGGTAGAATCATGGTAGTCCCGACGGGACTGAATAGTCAGAATAAAGATGTTTCAAAGGATTCCTGTTGTTTTTTTTCCTTTTTTTTTGGAAAAAAGCACTCTTCCAATCTTGTTCATCGAATTATTCTAAATAGAGTAGGAACAAAAATAAAATACAGTTTCCAAATTTTAACATGTGTTTTTAATAAAACTGTAAAAAATTTGCCCCATCCTTGAAAATTTTTCAGAAAACGAACTAAGATTGCGCAAAAATACAATTTTTGGGGTAAGATACAAAACGAACCTAATTAGATTAAGAATGCCGTTTCTGAAACTTTAAAATGAAGTGCATTCTAAGGAAGTTGCGAAAATTTAACCCCCCCCCCCCCCCTTTTTATCAAAATCTTAAGGGACAGACCTGAAATTGGTCTTCAAATAGATAATTTGGTCAATGGATATTTCAGAGACCAACGAATGGATATTTTGCAAAGGTATAACACATCTTTTAGGCATCAAGCCCTCCCCTGCATCATCAACAAAAATATTCTGATTATTCTGAACGTTAAGTTGTATAGGCCTACACCAGGCACGGACGAGTATTTTTTCGGGGGATGGACGGGTATTTTTTCTTTTTTGGATGGGGTGGGGGGAGTAACAAAAAGATAACAGATAATTTGAATGAGAAGGATCCAGAAATTCAAGAAAACTTGGAGTATATGGAGGGGGGTCCTGGTGCCCCCTGTGCACGTCCGTGGTCTACAACTTACAATATGTAAAATTAGTCTTTATTATTTCTTTATTTTCTTAAGGATCAATTTTTAAAACAGACAAATATGTTTCAGCTTCTTCAGTAGGCTACTTCTGCACGGATGGTTTTCTTTATTTTCTATGATTTCTAAGTCTTATATCCCAAGAGGATCTGTTTGGAGTGCTAGGGCGTTTGGTAAAGCGAAAAGCTGAATCGTAAAATAGTCGAGGGAATACAAGAACTATTTCCAGTCCCATTCAGTCAAGAGTAACTTTTAAAGTTGGAGCATGTCCTTTTTGCTAAAAACCAATCCGATTAGTTCTTTGTATTTAAGCTTAGATTCTTTGCAACTGGGGAATAGTTGAAAGACTTATAAGTGGAAGAGCCATTGTATCCGTTGGGACAATCTGAGCAATGTCACAGAAAAATCACTGTACCAGAGTCCTTGGGAATATTATAGAAAGATATACAATCAAAAAAGGAATCCACAGAACTAAATTAAAGATGAAGAATCGAAAAAAAATACGAGCATGTAAAATAATTATTTTAATTCATAAAATTAATTCCTAAAAGCTACCAAAAACAAATTTTAAGTTGACTTATTTAGCCCTTTTTTGCGTAAACTTATTGTCTACGGGGGGGGGGGAGGGTACCGAGTTTGACCGCCCCCTCCCTCCCGAAATTTTATCCGGCTCATAAAAACGTAAAATAATGCGTAGGAAATTTTTTTTGACACATTTTTTTTGTCAAACACCGTGGAAAAAACACCCCCCCCCTCTCGAAAAAAAATCTTGGATACGCCCCTGACCAGAATGCTTGAGAAGATTATGGAAAGATATACAAGTAAAGAAGGAATCCATTCCATGAAGTTAAAGAGGAAGAATCGAAAAACTACAGAGAAGCGTAAAGGCCTAATTATTTTTTTATTAATAAAATTAATTCTAGAAAAACTTACTTATTGAGGTTGAAGTTGAGTTTTGAGTTTGAAGTTGAATTAACCTGTTAATTTAGGGAACTAGCTATGTCCTAAGTAGCTTATTTTGTAGCCTGTTTGAATTAAATTTTGATATTAGAATTGTATTTGAGTTACATTTCATTTTTAAAATCATTTTTGAACCTGTTATATTTAATGATGTATTTGAATTGCATTTCGTCCAATTATTTTAATTAATAAAACAAATTCTCAAAATCTCAAAAATAAATTGAATTTTCTCCAAGATCTTGAGGTCTTAGTCCCGAGCTTGGGACCTTGGGAAGATATGTGCGTTTAACATTATACTCTAAAGATATATTATGTGAATGTTATTATAAACTAATATCTTGAGTTTTCGCCAGCGAATTCCAATAATTTAACATTATTGTTAAATTTCTCAATTGTTAGGTCTCTAGCTGGTGGTGTAGGGATTTCAGGTATGTGCCCCGTCAAATATTGTGACTTCCATATGTTCTTACAAATTACTTATTGTTTGATATTTTGATAAATTTAGACGAGTCAAAATATTGCCCCGTAAGAATTCAATTCCAGTGTATGTGCCATAGGCGTATTAACTTATTAATAGACTACATATTAACTATAACGTAATAGACTACGTATTAACTATAATAGACTACAATACCACCACCAGAGGTATCTTAAGGTTTTTGAGCCAGGCAAAACCTTTAGGTCTGTTTTCTATTGATATCACTATTCTTGTTAGATACTTGATGAATTTTAACTCTGCTTGTGTATTGTCAAGCTTTTCCATATTCAGGTAGCAAGGGCGGATCCAGGATTTTTTTCGGGGGGGTTTTACTAATTTTTGACTCAGTTTTCGACTAATTTTACTGATTTTTACTTAGGTTTTACTGATTTTCGACTTATTTTCGACTCGGTCAAAAATTTCGGGGGGGGGGGGTTCAAATCGGGGAACCCCCCCTGGATACGGCCTTGTCAGGTAGTATACCCGATACTGAATATTATGTTCTAATAAGAATATTTTAAAAATATAAAAATATTTTAGTATAGGAAGTTGCAACAGCCTAATAGAGGTTGTAAAGAAATTTGAAATGTAAAGTTGTAAAATTTGTTGACACCTAGAGCGTATTTCTCTTACTGCTACTACTACTGCTCTCTTACTGATAAAAGAGCTGGTTCTAGGGCAAGGATTCTTTAGGTACTTGCCTGTTAAACGGAACGCACTCATGAATTATGCTCTGTAAGATCTAACAGAAACCGGTTTCCCTTCCTGGATCGGTTATGATTTGCTTATTTTGAGTGAGAAAACTACGATATATGTATATTTTAATTAAATATTTAAAGGTGGCTAGGGTTTAAAGGTGGTTAATATTTAAAGGTGATTTCCATAATCCTTTGTCGTAGTTTCTATAATTTTGTTTCTAAAGTATTATATTATCATCATATTTTGGTATATTTCATTAGGATTAACCTAGCTTCACTTCTTGGGTGTGTTCCATATAACAGACAAATACCACATTTCTTTAAAAATAGTTTGTAATTAATCGTTTTTTTTTTCAAAGTTCTCGGACCACTAACAATTGTAGAGATAGATAGATAAATAGATATTTAATACTTTAAAGGCACAAAGGCCTTAGCCACAAAAAGGAAAAAAAAAAATCACCCACGTTCAACATTATTTCCAGCACTCAACCCCCTCTCCTTCCCTACAAATATATTTATCCATTTGCCATTCTCAATTTCATGTGTCTTACTGAAAGAAGTTACTCATTTGACCGCATGTTATTAAAGAATTATTTTTCACTTAAGGAGTATCATGCATCACTTTTATCCTTCCCTAAATAAGTGCCAGAAAATTACCCCCTCCCTACCATATACCACCTAATTTCGCTACTATTTAAACCTGCTTTAAAATAGGAATATGGGAATGTTCTATGTATTGTAAAATTAGCCAATTCTTTTACGGTAGGTTCCCACTTGAATAAAAAGATTTCCCCATTGTTTACCTAGAAAAAAATTCCTTTAACTGCTTCGTTGTTTGATATGTATACTAGCGCTGAGAACTATTAGAAGGTAAGAAAATTGGGCTTGGAAACTTGAAAGGGAATAACAATGCCCTTAAACTTTTTGTGGAATCAAATATCAGAAATACCAAGCTGTACCGACATCTATACAAAGCATAGGTTTATTACCTTATAATATAGGAAAGCATCGTAATACATCGTATGATCGTAATCAAGTCCTTGGCAAAGAGGAAAAACGGAAGATACAAGTTCTTAGACACAACAATTTTTTCGGCATTTTTACTGTGACTTAATTATAAATACAAGGCGCAATGTACTAACTATTAATCATATTGACTGACACACAAGTCAGTGACTTACATTTATCGCATCTGGCGCATGCTGGTCAAAATTTACAGGAAAACACAGGAACACAATTTCAAAAACAGCCATCAGGCATTAAAAAAAGTGGGGGTATTAGAGAAGGGGTACTTGAATTATCGATTTCGCCTGCTTCGTGCCCAAGCCACCCCCTCTGGACACATCTTAGGTCCATTTATACCTGAAAGAGCCAGTTTTCTTAGATTTTTCTTTTGTTGTTTAAAAATTATGAAGCTTTAAGGGCAGCACCGTATTTGTGTCAGTGTTACCACGTTGAACTGTAAATATAAATAAGTAAAACTAATTAGCTAAATTTAAACAACGCTTTTCGTCGGGAAAAATTGAAACGCTAACAATCTGTTGATTCCCAAAGACAACTAGGCTACACCTTCAAAGGAAAGCTATACCTTCTTAAGTGCCGCAAGTTTTTAGCTTATTTTTTGCTGTTTTTCCGCACAGGTCTCTTTTTTCAGGTTTGACTCCCGCTACTAACAGAATTTAAACAACGCTTTTCGTCCGTAAAAATTCGAACACTAACACATGGCCGTACGTAGTTTCTTCTCTAGGGAGGAGGGCAGCTAATTCTGTGATGAAGGATGGGGAGGGGGCTGAAGTTATATTGGCAGTTCACAAAATCTTACATTGCCAGCAAGTTCTATCATACCTGTGAAATCTTTATTAAAAAGTAATCCCCAAAAATCATTAATCATCAATAAGCTTCAGCATTAATCAATCTTCTTGGATTATAGCTAAATCTTTCCAAGACATTATGGATAATTGCTTCTTGTTTGCCTTTTATTCTGTAGTTCCAGCCGTTTATTTTCAGCTTTTTCAACCATCTACCTTATATCAACTGCTTTTTTAGCCATCTACCTTTTTTCAACTGCTTTTTCAACCGTCTGCATTTTCAGCCATATCTGGTGTAAATTGAAGTTCTAGGAGGGCACCTGCCCCCTCTGCCCCTCCCCTTCCGTACGTCCATGCACTAACAGTCTGCTGATTCGCAAAGACAAGTACATCTCCAAAGGAAAGGTGACACTTCTTAAGCTGTTCCACTCACGTTTCTTTTTTTTAAATTAGGCGCCTGTTACTACTAAAATTCTGCATAACTGTATATGGAGTTTTTCTTTTATTATAAATTGTATTCCGCTTTTCCTAATTTTTTAAGATAAATATGTTACTACTGGTTTCCACTTCACCAATTCATATTACACTTTCATATCATCATTTTATTTCATACAGTTATATTACATTTTCACTATCCTTGGTACTTCATATGCTGCCTCAAGGTATTTTGGGTCTTTATATAGTGGGAAACTGGATGTAGTGAAAATTGCTTTGTGATAAATAACTAAAGCTTTCGGTCAATCATTCCTTAATGATAATAAAATAATTTTTGCCCTATTAGTCGACTAATGAGAAAAGCTATATTTTAAATTTAATTTGAATTAGCAAAAACAAAACGAGTAAAAAAATACAACAATTAGCAAAACAAATGTGTTGTTACTATATTTTTCACAATAACATATGTTATGTTTTTATTATCATGGTATGTTTGTGAAAATTACATTGCCTATTGAAAATATTTTTTCTGTACAGACAGGGCCGTATCCAGAATTTTTTTTTTCTGGGGGGGGGAGAGGCTACAAAAAAACTGAAAACAGCATAAAAATATTCATTTTTGTTATGTTTTTACGAGTCAGACAAATATTTCGGGGGGGGGGGGGGGTCAAGACTCCCTGGATACGGCCTTGCGTACAGATTTGGTTATTTTTGGTTTACCAAAGTTTAAGGAACATTTATTTGACTGTCACGTCGAATAGCATTTTACTGATATAAAACCCAAAGTGCCGTCAATAAGCATTTAACAGCTTCGATCGTATTATAAAAAAAAATTTTAAATCGAAAAAAAGGAAAAAATAATACCGATATATTCTAACGTGACAGATCAATATCATTTGATGAATATTCTCTTTAGTGAACGATTTTGATATGCTCAGGGCTGGAGAGAAGGTTTAAGGCGTAGAAAGACGTTTTTTTTTCAGGAATTTATAGTAACATCACATTTGTTTTGCTAATTGTTGTATTTGTTACTCGTTTTGTTTTTGCAAATTCAAATTAAATTTAAAATGAAGCTTTTCTCATTAGTCGACCATTAGGGCAAACAATCGTTTTATTATCATTTGCATTTGGAATAATCTGTTTTAGCTCTTCCGCAATTCCTCATTCATTGTCAAAATTTTCCCGTAGTAGAAATGTCAAATCTCCTGCTTGTTCATACCAACCCTGGATCTCTTGGCGTTTCCCTGCCTTTTTTTTCTTACAAAAAACACCTATGTTTCTCATCAGATCAAACATAAATCAAAAATACTTATCTTCTAGGAGTTATATTACATAAAGTGAGACTAAACCAGCCATGTGCCAGTGCTGCAGTTCTTATGTCGACTTAAGATTTGCATTACGTACGCAAATGTAGCTACAATGATTTGAATTGTGATTAGTGATTGATGTATACTCGCACCATAATCACAATATCGAAAATAGCCTGACGAGTCATGTGTTATTGTTTTTTTTTTTTTCGTTTTTATTTGGATTAGGAGAAACACTAAGAAATAGCATATCTTATTCCAAAATAGCAGTGACCGTGATCTTCAGCTCCCTAGTTGCTGTTTCTATCGTCTGTGATTTGAAGATATCTTGTCGCCCAAAAAGGAAAGGGTATATCTCGCCTTTTGACAATTTTAGAGAAATCAAAATAACGACACTGCGTTTTCAGCTTCCCAGTTTTGTTTCTTTCGCTAGTGACTTGAAAATATCATGTTATCCAAAATGAAAAGGCATATCTCGTATGTTTATAATTTATAAAAAGCGGTAATAACGTTACTACGTACTCAGCATCCCAGTTACCGCGTTCTCAGCATCCCAGCTTCTGTTTCTATAGTCGGTGAATTGAAAATATCATGTTGCTCAAATCGAAAGGGCATGTCTCGCCCTTTTGCAATTTTTATAGAAATCAAAATGTTTCAGCTTCCCAGTTTTGTTTCTTTCACTAGTGACTTGAAAATATAATGTTATCCAAAATGAAAAGGCATATCTCGTATGTATATAATTTATAAAAAGCGGTAATAACGTTACTTCGTACTGAGCATCCCAGTTACCGCGTTCTCAGCATCCCAGCTTCTGTTTCTATAGTCGGTGAATTGAAAATATCATGTTGCTCAAATCGAAAGGGCATATCTCGCCTTTTTGCAATTTTTATAGAAATCAAAATAACTGTCACTGCGTTTTCAGCTTCCCAGTTTTGTTTTCTTTCACTAGTGACTTGAAAATATAATGTTATCCAAAATGAAAAGGCATATCTCGTATGTTTATAATTTATAAAAAGCGGTAATAACGTTACTGCGTACTCAGCATCCCAGTTACTCTTTCTATAGTCGGTGAATTGAAAATATCATGTTGCTCAAAACGAAAGGACATATATCACCTTTTTGCAGTTTTTATAGAAATCAAAATAACGTCACTGCGTTTTCAGCTTCCCAGTTTTGTTTCTTTCACTAGTGACTTGAAAATATAATGTTATCCAAAATGAAAAGGCATATCTCGTATGTTTATAATTTATAAAAAGCGGTAATAACGTTACTGCGTTCTCAGCATCCCAGTTACTGTTTCTATAGTCGGTGAATTGAAAATATCATGTTGCTCAAATCGAAAGGACATATATCGCCTTTTTTCAGTTTTTATAGAAATCAAAATAACGTCACTGCGTTTTCAGCTTCCCAGTTTTGTTTCTTTCACTAGTGACTTGAAAATATAATGTTATCCAAAATGAAAAGGCATATCCCGTATGTTTATAATTTATAAAAAGCGGTAATAACGTTACTGCGTTCTCAGCATCCCAGTTACTTTTTCTATAGTCGGTGAATAGAAAATATCATGTTGCTCAAAACGAAAGGACATATATCACCTTTTTGCAGTTTTTATAGAAATCAAAATAACGTCACTGCGTTTTCAGCTTCCCAGTTTTGTTTCTTTCACTAGTGACTTGAAAATATAATGTTATCCAAAATGAAAAGGCATATCTCGTATGTTTATAATTTATAAAAAGCGGTAATAACGTTACTGCGTACTCAGCATCCCAGTTACTGTTTCTATAGTCGGTGAATTGAAAATATCATGTTGCTCAAAACGAAAGGACATATACTTCGTAGTTGAAAGCCTTCGTAGTTGAAAGTATCTTGGTTCGATCCCGCACGCCGCCAGGAATTTATTACTTTCTCTTTATATTAATTTTTTTCTCTGATTTCATATATTCTAAGGATTTTATAATAGTAAGGATTACGCAATTTACACTTTTTTACGCTTGATACTTTTTTGAATAGTTTGAAACTTAAGATAGTTAATATTTTGAAAATGAAGATGGTTTAAAAGACGATTGTAAAACTTACTTTCCATATTACGCTTTTACTTTCCATATACGCTTTACTTTACTTTTATACTTTACTTTTTGCTTTTTATACGCTTTACTTTTTCCATATACGCTTTATATTTACTTTCCATATACGCTTTTCTCATTAGTCGACTAATAGGGCAGAAAATTGTTTTATTATCATTCGCATTTGGAATAATCTGTTTTAAGGACGCTCTTCCACAATTCCCCATTCATTGTCAAAATTTTCCCGTAGTAGAAATGTCAAATTTCCTGCTTGGTCATACCAACAACCCTGGATCTCTTGGTGTTTTTCTGCCTTTTTTTTCTTACAAAAATACATCGTCTGTGATTTGAAGATATCTTGTCGCCCAAAAAGGAAAGGGCATATCTCGCCTTTTTACAATTTTACAAAAATCAAAATAACGTCACTGCGTTTTCAGCTTCCTAATTTTGTTTCTTTCGCTAGTGACTTGAAAATATCGTGTTATCAAACAGTTCTTGGTAACGAACTGTAAGTAAGGAGCGACCCGGCTCAATAGTAACCAAAACTCTAAAAACTGGAGTTTTGATACCAATAGACAAATCAATAGAATCAGATTTTTATGCTGATTTCAAATATATAAGTTTTATTAAGTTTAATCTTACCCATCAAACGTTACGCGGCTAAGAAAATTTGCCTTATTTTCAAAAAAAGAGGGAAACAACCCCTAAAAGTCATAGAACTTTAATAAAAATCACACCATCAGATTCAGCGTATCAGAGAACCCTCTTATAGAAGTTTCAAGCTCCTATCTGCAAAAATGTGGAATTTTGTATTTTTTTTCCCAGAAGAAAGATTACGGATGCGTGTTTATTTTATTTTTTTTTTTTATTATTATTATTTCCCCAGGGGTAATCGTATCGATCCAGTAGTCCTAGAATATCGTTAGAGGGCTCATCTGAACGGAAATTAAAAGTCCTAGTGGCTTTTTTAAGTGACCAAAAAAACTTGAAGGCAACCTGGCCCCCTCCCACGCTCTTTTTTTCCAGAAGTCACCCTATCAAAACTTTGAGATAACCATTTTGTTCAGCATAGTCGAAAATCTAATAAATATGTCTTTGAGGATGACTTAATTCCCCACAGTTCCCGGGGGAAGGGCTGCAAGTTGTGAACTTAGCCCATTGTTTACATATAGTATTGGTTAATGGGAAGCATACAGATGTTTCAGGAGGGATTTATTCTGGTTGGGGGGGGGGGGTCTGAGTAGGGGTTATGGGGGAGGATATTTCCAAGGAGGATATTCCCTTTGGGGATGGGAAATTTTTATGAAGGGGGCACCGGATTTCCCAGCATTATTTAAAAAACGATAAGAAATTAAATTAAAAAAAACAAGTTTTTTCAACTGAAAGTAAGGAGCAACATTAAAACTTAAAACAAAAATAAATTATTATGTATATGAGTGGGTTCGGTCCCTAGTCAACACCTCGCTCTTTACGCTAAAGTTTTTTTAGTTCTTTCAAAAGAGCTATCTATTCTAATTAATCGGCCTTAGTGATTCAAGGGTTTGTGATTCGACAAAGTTCGAACTTTAGCGTAAAGAGTAAGGTATTGACTAGGGGGAAACCCCCTAATATACGTAATACAAACATACAAATATAGAAGTTCGTTACGTAGGTTAATTCGTAAGTTACGCCAGAACAAAATTTCGAGAAATTAATTTATTCTAATTATTCATGTACGGTGAGCCAAAATCAAAGCTGCCAAAATGAGCCAAAGTAACTGGGATGCTGAGAACGCAGTAACGTTATTACCGCTTTTTATAAATTTATAAACATACAAAATATGCCTTTTCATTTTGGATTAAATAAAAAAAAACAAGTTTTTTTTAACTGAAAGCAAGGAGCGACAATAAAACTTAAAACAAACAGAGATTATTCCGTATATGAAAAGGGCTCCCCTCCTCAACGCCTTGATCTCTACGCTAAAGTTTATTATTGTTTTCAAAAATTGAGTTGTGAGAAAGAGTCTAACTTTAGCGTAAAGAGCGAGGCGTTGAGGAGGGGACAGCCCCTTTCATATACGGAATAATTTCTGCTCGTTTTAAGTTTTAATGTTGCTCCTTGCTTTCAGTTAAAAAAAACTTGTTTTTTTTTTTATTTAATCCAAAATGAAAAGGCATATTTTGTATGTTTATAAATTTATAAAAAGCGGTAATAACGTTACTGCGTTCTCAGCATCCCAGTTACTGTTTCTATAGTCGGTGAATTGAAAATATCATGTTGCTCAAAACGAAAGGGTATATCTCGCCTTTTTGTAATTTTTATATAAATCAAAATAACGTCACTGCGTTTTCAGCTTCCCAATTTTGTTTCTTTCGCTAGGGACTTGAAAATATCGTGTTATCCAAAATGAAAAGGCATATCTCGTATGTTTATAATTTATAAAAAGCGGTAATAACGTTACTGCGTTCTCAGCATCCCAGTTACTGCTTCTATAGTCGGTGAATTGAAAATATCATGTTGCTCAAAACGAAAGGGCATATCTCGCCTTTTTGTAATTTTTATATAAATACAAATAACGTCACTGCGTTTTCAGCTTCCCAATATTGTTTCTTTCGCTAGGGACTTGAAAATATCGTGTTATCCAAAATGAAAAGGCATATCTCGTATGTTTATAATTTATAAAAAAGCGGTAATAACGTTACTGCGTTCTCAGCATCCCAGTTACTGTTTCTATAGTCGGTGAATTGAAAATATCATGTTGCTCAAAACGAAAGGGCATATCTCGCCTTTTTGTAATTTTTATATAAATCAAAATAATGTCACTGCGTCTTCAGCTTCCCAATTTTGTTTCTTTCGCTAGGGACTTGAAAATATCATGTTATCCAAAATGAAAAGGCATATCTCGTATGTTTATAATTTATAAAAAGCGGTAATAACGTTACTGCGTTCTCAGCATCCCAGTTACTGTTTCTATAGTCGGTGAATTGAAAATATCATGTTGCTCAAAACGAAAGGGCATATCTCGCCTTTTTGTAATTTTATATAAATCAAAATAACGTCACTGCGTTTTCAGCTTCCCAATTTTGTTTCTTTCGCTAGGGACTTGAAAATATCATGTTATCCAAAATGAAAAGGCATATCTCGTATGTTTATAATTTATAAAAAGCGGTAATAACGTTACTGCGTACTCAGCATCCCAGTTACTGCGTTCTCAAGCATCCCAGTTACTGTTTCTATAGTCGGTGAATTATAAATATCATGTTGCTCAAAACGAAAGGGCATATTTCGCCTTTTTGCAGTTTTTATATAAATCAAAATAACGTCACTGCGTTTTCAGCTTCCCAATTTTGTTTCTTTCGCTAGTGACTTGAAAATATCGTGTTATCCAAAATGAAAAGGCATATCTCGTATGTTTATAATTTATAAAAAGCGGTAATAACGTTACTGCGTACTCAGCATCCCAGTTACTGCGTTCTCAAGCATCCCTGTTACTGTTTCTATAGTCGGTGAATTATAAATATCATGTTGCTCAAAATGAAAGGGCATATTTCGCCTTTTTGCAGTTTTTATATAAATCAAAATAACGTCACTGCGTTTTCAGCTTCCCAATTTTGTTTCTTTCGCTAGTGACTTGAAAATATCGTGTTATCCAAAATGAAAAGGCATATCTCGTATGTTTATAATTTATAAAAAGCGGTAATAACGTTACTGCGTTCTCAGCATCCCAGTTACTGTTCCTATAGTCGGTGAATTGAAAATATCATGTTGCTCTAAACGAAAGGGCATATCTCGCCTTTTTGTAATTTTATATAAATCAAAATAACGTCACTGCGTTTTCAGCTTCCCAATTTTGTTTCTTTCGCTAGGGACTTGAAAATATCGTGTTATCCAAAATGAAAAGGCATATCTTGTATGTTTATAATTTATAAAAAGCGGTAATAACGTTACTGTGTACTCAGCATCCAAGTTACTGTTTCTATAGTCGGTGAATTATAAATATCATGTTGCTCAAAACGAAAGGGCATATTTCGCCTTTATGCAGTTTTTATATAAATCAAAATAACGTCACTGCGTTTTCAGCTTCCCAATTTTGTTTCTTTCGCTAGTGACTTGAAAATATCGTGTTATCCAAAATGAAAAGGCATATCTCGTATGTTTATAATTTATAAAAAGCGGTAATAACGTTACTGCGTACTCAGCATCCCAGTTACTGCGTTCTCAAGCATCCCAGTTACTGTTTCTATAGTCGGTGAATTATAAATATCATGTTGCTCAAAAAGAAAGGGCATATTTCGCCTTTTTGCAGTTTTTATATAAATCAAAATAACGTCACTGCGTTTTCAGCTTCCCAATTTTGTTTCTTTCGCTAGTGACTTGAAAATATCGTGTTATCCAAAATGAAAAGGCATATCTCGTATGTTTATAATTTATAAAAAGCGGTAATAACGTTACTGCGTTCTCAGCATCCCAGTTACTGTTTCTATAGTCGGTGAATTGAAAATATCATGTTGCTCAAAACGAAAGGGCATATCTCGCCTTTTTGTAATTTTTATATAAATCAAAATAACGTCACTGCGTTTTCAGCTTCCCAATTTTGTTTCTTTCGCTAGGGACTTGAAAATATCGTGTTATCCAAAATGAAAAGGCATATCTCGTATGTTTATAATTTATAAAAAGCGGTAATAACGTTACTGCGTACTCAGCATCTCAGTTACTGCGTTCTCAAGCATCCCAGTTACTGTTTCTATAGTCGGTGAATTATAAATATCATGTTGCTCAAAACGAAAGGGCATATTTCGCCTTTTTGCAGTTTTATATAAATCAAAATAACGTCACTGCGTTTTCAGCTTCCCAATTTTGTTTCTTTCGCTAGAGACTTGAAAATATCGTGTTATCCAAAATGAAAAGGCATATCTCGTATGTTTATAATTTATAAAAAGCGGTATTAACGTTACTGCGTACTCATCATCCCAGTTACTGCGTTCTCAAGCATCCCAGTTACTGTTTCTATAGTCGGTGAATTAAAAATATCATGTTGCTCAAAACGAAAGGGCATATCTTGCCTTTTTACAATTTTACAGAAATAAAAAAATGGCTCTTTGGCCTGTAAAGGAGAAGGAAGATACGCACTAACACTAACTCGTAAATAACAGACGACTAAAAAGAGAGGGGGAGATGTAGTGACCTAACGTGTTAGGTAGTAATTTAGGATGAGGCGCCAAAATATTTATTGTCCCAATAAATGCTCAGTCCCCCCCCCCTATTAAGCAGGGGCGTCCCGAGGGGGTGGGAGGGACCCCCCCCCCAACGGTTTTGGCAGTCGGTTAAAATGTTCGCCGAAGGCGAAAATTTCGGCAGAAATTTTATAAAATCTGCCGGAATTTAGCAAAATTCTTGATTTCTGCAGAAAATTTGGCATAAATCAGGTAGCGATTCGGTAAAATTTACGAAGATTGCCCCTCCCCCCAATAAAATGAGCCTCATGACGCCCCTGCTCTTAAGAAGCAAATTTATTATGCGAGTGCGACTGATGGTTTTTTTTATGTCTATGTTTGTACTTTTTGAAAAAAAAAAAAAATCTTAAATGAGATGGTTTCTGGCACTTTGAACCGAATAAATAAGCCTCTAATAAGTAATTGAAATCTCGGAACATACGGGGGAGTTGACGGCCATATTTGCATGTTCCAATAAATTGTCTTCAAAATGTCATTAATTAGATCTCGTAATGGTGACTTTTCCCATGCTAGTAGGGAAAGGTATTAAAAAGAGACAATTGATTTGTTCTTAAGATGTGACTTAATTTGACTCAAGTCTAGACAAGTTTTGATGGTCAATTTTGATTTTCTTTTGAGCATATTACCAAACCTTCTCACGATCGACAAAAGGGGTGGCTTGGCAGAAGGATCGTCCCAGCTTGGTTTGAATGACCCTTGGTCTGAAGGTCCCTCTGCGTATAAGAACTTGAAGCTATTACATGAAAAATGAAGCATTTCCTTGATCAGGTTTTTATCGCAAGGGCTTTAAATCGTCTTTCGGTTTAATCGCAAGGGCTTTAAATCGTCTTTCGGTTAATCGCAAGGGCATTAAATCGTCTTTCGGTTTAATCGCAAGGGCTTTAAATCGTCTTTCGGTTTTATCGCAAGAGCGTAAGAAACAATATGGGTGGTTTTTTAAGCCAGCACTGTGATGCCTGCGTTTCAGAACGGGCCTATTTTTTTTAATATTCTTGTCCTTTATGTCCATTTTCTCATAATCCTTACTTTTAAAGGAAATTCCTTATGACCAGGCGTGTACACAGGGGGCATCAGAGCCGGCCCCTGTAATCCTAAGTTTTTTTTTCTTCAATGAAAATACCATAAACGGCATTTTTCAAATTTATTGGGGGGGGGGAGGATCTAGGGCGTAACCAACCTGACTCAGATTCAACCTGAAGCGGTTCTTACACTGAACCACTGCAGAACGAAGCTTAAAAGGGTTCTACAAGACCCGTAATTATCCACTCTCATTGTACTGACAACTGATTAAACTCAATATTGCCAGCCCCACTCATCCTTACTGAAGATACAAATTTTGCCTCCACAACTCAACACAATATTTAGAATTGAAAATTAGAAAAAGAGGAACAAAAGCTGATGCTAAATTCTAGGCACTCCTTATTCAGATTATCAGCTAAAATTAATATGTGTTAATTACCCCTCCCCCCCCCAAAAAAAAAAAAAATCTGTGTACTTGCCTGCTTTAGACTGCATAACATTAAGTTCAAGTGCTTTGATGATTGGTCATTATAGTGGTCTAATTATTAAGTACTAACAGAGGTAGTTATAGGGGGGGGGGGACAGGGCACTTGCCCTGGGCGCAAAATTTTAAATAAATAATGTAACGGGTACAATTATTTTGTAATTTTTGAAATGTTATTTTTACTAAAATAAAGTAGAGAGCGCAGTTTATAAATGAAAATAATTAATAAACTATAATTTAATTAATAAAATAAATAAAAGATAATTAAATAATAGTAATTGAATAATTTGAATAATAAATTAAAATATAGTTAAAAAATAAATTTTTCATTAATTAATATATTGAAAATAATTTTGTTAACAAATGAAAATTTTGTTAAAATTTTATTTGAAAATTTCACGAGAGACAGGGGGGGGGGGGCTAATTAAGATTTTGCCCCGGGCTCAAAAATGGCCAGAACCACCGTGGGTTCTATCAAATATCGAAATCACGAAGTCGAGTAAACTATGTTAGAGAAATAACGTTTATCTAATAGAAGAAAAAAATAATAATACAAGTTCCCAAACGGGAAACATAACACAACCCGACTTGCTTATCACTATACACGTTGCATGCTAGCTAAAAGGTTTACTTGAGAACTTCATAAATTATTTTTCATTATAATTACGCAGAATATTGATTTTTGCATTATCGAAAGAATTCATATAAGTGCTGCGTTTTAAAGACAAGGCAAAATTTGAGGTGAAGAGGTTAAAAGTTTTATATTATGATTTGCCAGTAATTGTGCCCTTTGACGTTGTTTATTATCTATTATAATCGTCCTCAATCTTTGGCTGGAATTCATGTTTGGGCGCTATAAATTGCAATTATGCACAAGTAGTTATCTTTTCAGAAAGATGTTTTATAAACTGTATGAATATTTGGCCACTATTTTTACTGCGTATTTACACTTTGGTGATCGAGGCCAATAGCTATTCTCAGGGGTGGATACAAAATTAATATTTGGGGGGACCGATAATAATTCGGCTCCCCCAAGGAAGGGTAATTTTCAATGGGGCAGGGGGCAAATGCCACTCCCAGACCGCGGTTTGCCCCCCCCCCCCCCAGACGTCAGCTTACACCGCCCAGCTTAAATTTAGTTTCTTCAAAAATCTTGTTAAAACTGAGATAAGCCTCCATAGTTGATTTGGGAGAATTGGCTCCAACTTTCTCCCTCCCCCAGGATTTTGACGAAACTACGCCATTGCTCCCCAATCGGTTTTTTTCACCTTCTCCAATTCTGTAATTAGTGTAATTTTTGACCTTCTGGCTGGGGGGGGGGCGGGGCACGTGTCCCTGAAATGACTTCTTGGATTCGCCCCAGGCTGTTTTCCATACATATGACCTTAGCAATTGTGACGTAACATTGCCACGTATATAATGGATCTTAAGCGCACCAAATAATTTATCTGGTGAACAAAAGATTGTTCACTAAATCAAGTTTACATACGTAAGCTCTGTAATGTAAATCCTTGATTAGCTTTATGAGGTGATGGTTAAATTACTAATATCAATGATCTGCTTCTTGACAAATTCATTTAGTGGAGCCCCATCCCCGCTAAAAAACCTCAATATTTGGGATTATTTCCTTAGTTGCCTACAATCTTCGTTTTGGGTTTCATTTATTCTTTAATAGTAATTTATAGCCGTTTCCATGGGTTTCCATTGGGGGGGGGGGCACGGGTAGCGCCAGCCCCCCTTGGCTGAATGACGCTGTCTTATGTTAGTATTAATTTAACAAACTTTTTCCACAAAATAAGTTTTCAATTAAAAGTGACGAGCTCATTAAGCCAAAAATGGGCAGAAATAAAGTCAAATAATCTTCCAAGTCTAAAACTACCACAAATCACTATCAACAAATAAATGAAACTCAAAAAGAAAAGAAATTAAAATTAATAGCCGAGTCAAACTCAAAACGAGCAAAAATTAACATTACTAGGGCTGACAACCCCCATGCCTTCTCAAGACCAAAACATAATTTAGGCTTTACTGAAAAAAAAGGACCATGGATTGTCAGTTTAATATACCTACACTGATATTTATTCCTTAAGATAAAAAAAAGGGTAAAAAAAGTGAGTAAAAAGTTTTTTACTTATGTAAGTAAAAAAAAGTGAAAACATTTAATCATATTTTGTTTTCAGTAAAGCGCAAATTATGTTCTGGTCTTGAGAAGGCACTGGGGTTATCAGCCCTACTCATGTTAATTTTTGCTCATTTCGAGTTTAACTCGGCTATTTATTCTAATTTCTGGTCATTTTGAGTTTCATTTATTTATTGATGATGATTTGTCGTAATTTTACGCTTGGACGATTACTTGACTTCATTTCTGACCATTTTTGGCTTAATGGAGCTCTTTACTTTTCTTTGAAAGACTTGTTTTGTAGAAAAAGTTTTTTTAAATTAATTTCTGTTCGTTTTTTATTGACAAAGTCATTTTAATGAAAAAAATCAATATTTTACATCATATAAGAATCCATAGTTTGGCTGATGTGGCGTTATGATGTGGCGTGTGATAGCAAAGTGGCGTTGTCTGCCATTTTGTGGCATAAAGTACGAGCTTTATCTCCAAGTTGTTATCAATTGGAAACTCTTAGATAACAAGTGTATTTGAAATTATTAACAACGACACATGAGCTTTCCAGTTTCATGGGGCAGTAATACCACTTGGAGGGTGCCTTCGCTCCTAAAAGTCACGTAGTTCATACAAAATAAACGGTTAATATAGACATTTATTTTAGAGCTTTCAGCTATCTAAGTTGATCCAAATAATCCTTAATTATATTGCTGAGAGGTTGATATTCTTGGTTAAGAGGTGGTGGGGGAGGGTTTTAAGAACCGGTAGTAAGTTTTTTGAGAGGTTGGAAACTATATTCTTGCTGAAATTTCTAATTGTGAGAATATTTTGAAAATGAGTAAACGTTGTCAAGATACCATACGCAATTTGAGTATTGTATTAAACAAAAACAAATTCACACAAGTCTTTTCAAATAAAAGTAAAGAGTGACAATAAAACTTAAAACAAACAAAAATTATTCTGTACATTAGCAGGGTTTCTCTTCCTCAACCCGCGCTCTCTACGCTGAAGTTTTTGCAGCGAATGTAGTAAATGGGTAATGGCAAGTGTTTTATTTACTGATTGCCTTTTAGAGCATTTAAAATGAAAATTTTATTGTTCAAATCAAGTTATTTTGTATGTTGTATGTTTGTATGTTGTATGTTGCAAACTATTTTGTATGTTGGGAGAAACTTTTTCAACGATTTTTAATCCTGACACAGTTTAAACTTACCTCTCATTTACATCAGAAATAAAATTATGCCCACCCCCCTAATGTGCAAATATATACCCTGAGTTGGTATATATAGGGGTGGGGGCTAAAATTCATTTCAGACAAAAATGATTATTATATTCGTAAAGAGCATAAAAAAGGGCATCGAGTGGTATATTCACTTTAGTCGTAACTCAATAATATTTTTTGGTAAATATTTACCTGAATTGTTATATGTTTTTATTTGTGCTGATCTTAAGTTTAATACGGCCTTTACTTTTATTTGAAAAACTGCTTTTTGGGAATATTTTTTGTTAATTTATTAAATACAAGAGCAAGAGCTTATCTGTTTACACTATATTTACAACTATTTTACATCACTCTTTCCCAAAATAAATCGTATAGTTACCTGGTGCCGATGTAGTGGAAGAAAGCAAGCCTTCGTAGTTGAGAGTTATTTTGTTCGATTCCGCACCGTGCCAGAAAGTAGCTATTCAAGTTTATTATGATAATTTTTTTTCTCTTATTTTTTATACTCTGTGGATTTTTTAATAGTTAGGATTACCCAATTTACACTTTTTTACGCTCGATACTTTTTTGAATATTTTGAAACTTACTGGATTTTAAAGATTTGAAGTAAATTTAGAAACGCTGATTGTTTTGATATATTCAAATTTCAACGTTGCTATAATTTTTCTAGTGTTTTGGTTTCTATTAGCAAGAGTCGCTCCTTACTTACATTACAAAAAAGAAGTTTACCGAAAAAGAAGTTTTCAAAGAAAAGTAAAGGACAAATTAAGCTCAAGATTAGAAGAAATAAAAACCTACTATAGCTCAAACTCGAAACGACCAAAAATTATTATTAAAGAATAAATTAAACTCAAAACGAACAGAAATTAAACAAACAGTCATAGCAAAAAACATACAACAGGTATTAATTTAAATGTATTAATAAATATTAATGCAAGTAAAGTTTAAATTGAATATGGAAATCAAGCTTAAAACGAACAAAGATATTTTGCTATTGAAGTATAAATCAGACCCAAAATGAACAGAAATTAAATAAACAATGATAGTAAACAAACATTCAACAGGTACTGGTATAAATGAATATATAAATCTTAAAACGAGTGAAGCTAAAATTGAATATGCAAATCAAGCTTAAAACGAACAAAAATATTCTGCTATTGAAGTATAAATGAAACCCAAAACGACAATAAAAAAAAAGACAAGTACAGTGCTATCTATGCAAAAAAGTTATTTTACTTTTCGTTCAAGGTTGTTCAAGGCTGTACCTTTTTCTGCATGGGGTTTTCGGCAATAACGATTCTAATAGTGCAGTTTTCATGTCAATCCGACAGCATTTTTGAGAGTTTTCAGCTAGGTCGTGTCCAGAACTTTTGCTCGGGGGGCTATTTTTCGGGGGTGACAAATATTTCGGGGAGAGGGGGGTTCAAACCCCCTTACCCTCCCTAGATACGGCCTTGGTTTTCAGACTACCTTTCGAAATTTCCATAAATTCGTTTTCACAAAAAAATTACCATCGAAGTTAATCGAAATCATAGTTACCATTCCTGAGCCAGATTCAAATGGCGATTTTTTTTTCACTAGGCAGTTTTTTTTTCAAAAAAAGCTTTTTTAAATGTTCGGTTACTATTGGCGAACTTCATTTTTACTTGGTTTCAGTAATTGCTGCAGTTATGATTCGCCATGTCTGTTAAAGCTTAAAATTATGCTAACTCTTAAAATGATGATTAATTTCTGACAATTAAATTTTAACAGAATCGGCTTCGATACGTGGTTTTGTCAAGTCTACCCTATTCTGTCGAGCAGCTACGGATTGAATCAAAACTGTCAGGAAAAGTTGGTTGGGATAAGGAGGGTAGGGGGGCTTAAAATTTTATGTTGGGGGAGGGGTGCAAAAAATATCTTCCATGATTACTGTTAAGTCGCTTTTTTGATAATTTGCTATATAATTTGCTATAATTTGCTCACCCCATGATAAATTCATGCATACACGCCTGAATACTCCTTATCTTAAAGCTGATCAGAGTTTAATAAAGTATTTGACCCCCCCTCCCTCCCCCCCAAAAAATATATCCTCAGGTGCTTTCCTTTGTTCCTTATGTCACAATCCCGTTCTAAAAACATTTTCCGCTATACCATTGCCTTTTTTGTCGCCGAACATGTAGTGCCAGATTTAACGAAATTGCCCCTAGTCGTTTATTGGAGGGGTCCGATTTTTGGAGAACTTCTTAGTCAATTTTGATCCTTAAAAGAAACGAGAAAGAGAAGAATAGAGCTTTCAGTCATAAATACAAGTAGATCATCAGCAATTACCCTACTTTAATTTAATAAAAATAGTATATTTATTCGATTTGATGGCTAAAGGAAGAAGGCCATTTTAAATTTTGTCTAGATAATGACTGTTCAGCCCGGAAATAAGCGAACATTAGTTGTGTTAGCTCTATTATATTTTGTTCGTACGCAGGGCATGCGCTTTGTGGTCAATCACGGCTTGTTGTGGTTTTCCTTATACTAGTTTACATTATAATTATCTTCCTGTCTTGAGTAGTGATTTCCTGGAGTTCTAAAGATCAACCTCTTTCTACTTATTTTATTCGTTTTCTGAGGCTACTATCCTCAATTCCGGGGTAGGAGTTGTGGCTTTGAGAAGCTAATTTATACAATTTTCTTAAGGGCTAATTTGCTTAATGTGAGGAAAATATTTACTTTTTTAAATGAATCTTCAAATTTAAAAAAAGTCATAAACTGAAGGGTCTTTGCTGGAGACTTTTATGTGCTCTAAGGGGAATGGAATAAGCAGGGTTTGAACTCAGTTCCAAGACAAAGGGCGAAACGTAAAGAACATATGGGCGCTTAAAGAAGAGGAGGGCTTTTGGCCCTGCCCTCCTAGATCTCAATTTTATAACCCCTCACAATTCATATTCGCTTTTTTTCTTCTTTTTTTCTTACTGAGAATTATTGTGGTTTCAGAGTATGGGCTGACTTGGCTAACGCCCGTCCACTGATTGAGCTGCATGCAGCTATTATCACTACGGTTATAAAAAGACCATTTTAGAAGCTGAACAATGCTAATTTACTTTGGCTGAATAAGTACATAAATATTTGTCATTAGATGGTTATTTATTTCATTTTTTATTATATTTCATTTATTATTTTTTTTCATTATATTGGGGCCAGTTGCTGACCCACAATAGCGGAATACGTAGAGTTTATGTTTAACTACACCAATAAATTGAGTCGAAAGCACTGTGAATTTAATCATTCAAACATACACAGAACTCTATATACCGTGTGACGCCTGTGAGTCTCCAGGGCCCAAAATCAAAACCTGTTATATTAAAATAAAAGTCTTTCGTCATTTCAGTTTGAAGTTACTATTTGTCTAGAGACAAATTAGAAAAAGGTCTTGACATTATTTGACTAAATCAATTGATGCAGCATGGTTGGTAGAAATTGATGGGGTAAAAAACTCAAAATAGCAAAAAATGGTTTACATTGTATTTGTATCGTGAAAAGCCAAACAGATATCAATTTTTGGTACTTATCAAGATACCAGTAGTCACGCAAGAATTGTATTGAAGATCAGATAGCATTACCCGGTACGAGACGCTGTATAAAAATAGGCACTACGAAGGGTTTCCCACTACGGGAACAATATTTAAACTTTAGTTTTTTGGAGTTTAGGGGGACTAAAAGGTACCTAGGTTGGGTTAGGTTAGGTTACATATTTAATATATGCTATGCTTTACCCCCACTCCCCCTAATGTTCAAATATATAGCCCAAATTTCTTTCTGAACTATTATATTTTCATCCTTTTTTTTCATTAGCGTTAACGAAACTTCACTTATCGCGTGATTACTGGTATCTTAATAAGTACACAATTTATTTTACAGAGATCAATTTTTGGTATTCTAAAAAAAAGTCAATATATGCACTTGTCGCTTGTCCTAATTACTTCTGAACCTTGCATTGGCAAATGTTTATACACGTGTAATTCTGTAAGTTTTACTCCCATAGTACATATGTTTATTCTTCCATGGTTGTGACATAATCCATAGGCATATAGTAATTGGATACGTCCGATATTATTTTCCGACAACAATGTTACGCCCATGACAAATATTTTCATGGAAACATTGAAACTATGCAGCCTTTGTAGACTCATGTCAAATATATGTTTATGTCTTTTATTTATTATTCATTTAATATGCTCTAACTATTTGCTGATAGTCGCAAAGGTTTTTCTCCTAGTCCTTCATGATAGTCACGATAGTCTATTACCCTAGGTTCATGATCCGTGATAGTGTATTGCCCTAGGTTCACGATTCATGATAGTGTATTGCCCTAGGTTCACGATTCATGATAGTCTATTACCCAAGATTCATGATTCATGATAGTGTATTGCCCTAGGTTCACGATGGCAAATATCTCAGACGTCTGAGAATATCAGATACAATCAGGGCCGTACCCAGGGGGTAGTACTTTTTTTTAACACCCCCCCCCCCAAATTTTTGTCCGATTCGTACAAAAGTAACAAAAAAACGTATAAAAAAATTTTTGTTGTGTTTTGTAAAGTTTTTTTTTGGTACCCCCGAACAAAAATTCCGGCCACGGCCCTGGATACAACCTTTAGACGTGACTCCGACAATAGATTTTAATCCTTTATTCATAGATCAAGGAGGTTGAAATCTTAAACCTCTAGCTTCAAGCCTTCGCAGTTGTTCCCAAAGGAACTGAAACTGCAGTCCCATAGGCATTTTAGTTCATTCCAGGTTGGAACAAAACTGGTTGCTTTTGTTGATTATGCTTATAATTATACAAAGGGGGGGGGGGTGATGGAGGGAAATTTACATCTGAGGTTTGCCGATATGAAACTTCCTCCTGAAAAGGTGTAGCCGAGTAATGTACTTTTTTGTGTGCCAGCGTTTAATAACTTATGAGGTGCAATGTGTTATGTGTTTTTGGGTACTTGTTAATTATACAGAGCACACTGAAGAATTACGCTAAGTTTAGATCTCGGAAAACCAATTTCATAGCCACGAAGACAAGTGACGGTGGATAGAATGCACTGGACTTGTATAATTTGGGTTATATATTTGCACATTAGGGGGTGGGGGGATTAGGTTAGATTAGGGGTGTTGTCCAAATACTTTATCCCCCCCCCCCTAATGTGCAAATATATAGCCCAAATTGTATTATTATATAAACTAAATGTTATATGAAGGTTATATTTCATTAGGATTAACCTAACTTCACTTCTTTGGGTGTGTTTCATATAATTAACAGAAACCCCTTTTTGCTTTTTGTTACTTGTTGCTCAAACTGTCAAATCAATTTTGTTCTTATGATTCCCTCTCTAAGGGATAGACTTGCATTTATTTATGCTTAAATATATAAGACAAGACTTGGGTTCATTTGTTTTTTTAGTCAAGGGCCGTTTTAGAACTCCCCCCTCTAGAAAATATTGTGAAAATACGACACATTAATGCAAAAGCCTTTTGTTTTTTATTTGACTTCTTAAACTCAGTTTTCTAAACTTAATTGTCAACAGCGTGTTGAACTCCCTGCATAGTGATAGAGAACCTTATTTAGGATGACTTACTGTTTCATATTTGACCTGAGAAAGACAAACCGTTTTTGTTGTGGAGCTAGTGGTAATATTTAGCTCCCTTTTGTGATAAAAAAAACTTCTATGCCCAAAAATGGCCCTATTTAAACCCCGAACATCTCCGTTTATTTTCCTGCTTTCGAAAGTGAATTTTGTTCTGAGCAAGGCTTATTAATTTTACGGCCGGAGCTTATTTCATCCATTGTTTTGAGTCTTTGGTGAAAGTTGAGGAACGTTTGGCCATGGGACTGTAATGTTTATTTTCATAGTGAAAGGTGTTTGCTTTTTTTCTATCTCTGATTTGTTCTGGCATAAACTGTGAAAACGAAAAAAAAACAAGCTAAAATTTTTGTGTGTAAATAGAGGGTTTGCTAAAGTTTCCCCAAAAATTTTACTTACGATAAAGTTAGTGTGACAGCATTTTTTAAAATTCATGATTAGACATCCTATTGGTTAAGGTTAGCTTCAGAAAGGATCTTCAGACGGAATCCTTGGCCTATGAATATCAATATCCCTTTGACTATTGCCACCCATTGAGTCTAACAAGGAGAGGTTAGAGTCCGTTAGGATCAGAGTTGCCAGATGGGCGCATTTGCGTAACTGGGCGCTTTTTAAGGCAGTTGAGTATTAAATTGTAAAAATCGTTGCATTTTTTGAGGGGGTCATTTATTTGGCGCATTTTCACAAGAAAAATGGCGCTTTTGGGGCATTTGCAATTTTATGACGGCGCAATTTTAAACCAGACATCTGGCAACGCTGATTAGGATTCACTTTTAACCTTCTATATAACTAAATTCTCAATTTTTGACTTTTTTTCATCCCTCCCTTAAGAGCTACTTACAGTCTTTTGAGAGTTTAAATTTGTTTATAAGTAAATAAATATACTTGGTTTATTATTCATGAACGAACTTCAGCTTGTTGAAAGTATTAATGAAGGATATTCACCACTAAGCTCGTATCATTAAAAGCATTACCAACATAAGACTAGTTACCCCTTCCCTCTAGAAAGCTCGAGGGACGCCTTGCTACAGGTACTATATCGTTCGTTATAATAAGTTCTACAAGTTCGTAATAGTACTTTCGCATTATCCGCGCCTCTCTAAAAAGTCAAGTTTGGTTAATGATAATGAAATAAAATAAACTAGGGTGAATATATAATAGTTTAGAAACAAATTTGGGCTATATATTTGCACATAAGGGGGGGGGGGTAAAGCACTGCATATATTAAATACGTAACCTAACCTAACCTAGGTACCTCCCCTCCCCCTAAAATAAAAAAAAACACTGTTTAATACCTTATACGCAATGCAAACCACGCTATCATTGCATAGTGTACAGCGGTTATCATGTCAAAAACGGGTTTTATCATTGCCTTCTCTATAGTGATTAAGCCAAGAGGCCCGGATAATGCAAAAGTACCTTCGCAATAACAGCAGCAGTAATAATTTTTAAGCAATAATTAAATAATATTTTTAGTATATCTGTAAACAGTTTTTGTAACAAATATTTAAACAGTTTTAAATAATAGGTTTTAAACAAATAAACAATAATTTGTAGGCTCAGTGATTAATTTGCTTTGGCTTTAGTACATGCTATTCCGCACTTAGTTTGGATGCCCGAGGAGGGGGACTGACCAGGGAGTGTCTATTATTTTGAACACCGAAAAATTACATATGAAGGGGAAAACCTTATAAGATTATACATACATAAATCTTCGTTTTATTTCCTAGCAGGAAGACGTCACGTCCAAACCATACCTAAATTCTGATGGACCACTTGGGGTATTATTTTCAAACTTAGAAGGCAAGGTACTATCCAAAATTTTTGTTTGGGGAGGGGGTAATTTTTTGGGGGTGAGAGAGAGGTAAAAAAAACGCAACAAAATTTTTTGTATGTATTTTGTTACTTTTTTACGAGTCAGACAAAAATTTGGTGGGGGAGGGGTAAAGGGATGCTTGAGCTTCTAAGCTAATTCAATAGTCAAAATTTTTAGATTTAAACCTGGTGGAGTCCAATAGTGACTAAGTAAAATCCACTTGGCAGACCAGTTCTTTAATAACAGGGAAATCTAGGGTTGGCCCCCACATCAGAACAACCATTCAATATAGGAGGCAAAATACTCAATGGGAGGGATACAAGCCATCCCATATTTCTTTAGTTTATTAAATAGAAAGAAATGACAAGTTTTTCAACTGAAAGTAGGGAGCAACATTAAAACTCAAAATCAACAGGAATTATTCCGTATATGAAGGAGTAAATAAAAAAAGGTAAAAGATACGGTACTAGACCCTTAAAGTCCAAATCGGCGGTGCTGATCTCCGTCTCAAGGCCCTTCTCCCAGGAAATGCAATGGGGGATGGGGTTCAGTCACCCTGTGCTTTCGCACACCCTTCCCTACTTACCTTCCCAAGATTTCTCCAGGTAACCATTTAGAGCTGGGTCAACTCTGGCTGAGCTTATAGAATCACGCCACTGGCCCCCGTCCCAAACCAAATGATTGGATACACTAGGATTTGAACCCTCGCCCTTTGGACAGGGGACTCCAAATCCAGCGCACCAACCACTCGGATAGGACGATCTGAAGGAGTTGTCTCTCCTCAATACCTTGCTCTTCACGCTAGTAAAGTTTTTAGCACTTTTAGAAAAGCTTCCTATTGTAATTATACGACCCTTCACGTGTTTCAGGAGTCGTTCTTAAAAATTTGGGACAAGTCAAACTGTAGCGTAAAGAGCAAGGTATTGAGGAGGGGGGCAACATGTATGAAATGTCTTATTAGAAACTGTTTTGAATATGGGATACGAGTAATTATTACTATTATTACTATATTTTACATAGCTAAACGTACCAAGAAGAATCATAATGAACTCCGGTTATTTGAATTGGTTAAGTGGAAACTTACACAACCAGGGTTGCCACTCGAAGGAAAAAAATCACTCGATTTTATTGATTTTTTGGTTGATTTAGGGATTTTCTTCAATGATCTAGTGATGTATGTGCTAATGTAGTGATTTTTTTGTTAGGCAATATAAAAAGAATCACAAGAAACAGTGATAAATCACCAGAGGTGGCGCAACCCTGTACACAACGGTATATGTCTAAAAATTAAGAATAATTGAGAATCGGATTTTTAGTGGAACAAACCTCCATGTGTAGTTATGTAGTTTTTGTACTGATATGTAGTTATGTACGGGTTAAATGAAAAGCAAAGTGGTTGAAAATAAGCTAAAAATATGTTGGATCAAACAGCTTAAGGAGGTTGAGTTTTCTTTGGGAATCAACAGATTGTTATTGTTTGAATTGTTAAGGACGAAAAGGGCTCTCAGATTTAATTAATTACTTTTACTATTTATTTACACAATTCAACGTGGCAACACTGACGAACTTCTGATGCTGCGTTAAAAAGTTTATAATTTTGAAAATTCTAAAATCTTCATTTTCAGGTATGAATAGACGGTTTAGGGGGGGGGGGTGTTGGTATTTTGATGTCTTTAGTAAATAAAAAAAATTGAGAGTCTAAAAAGACATATTTACTTGCGATACTCATTAAAATGTTCTCTTAATTGTATCTTTATTTTTATAACCGTTTATAGTTAAGTATACAATGTTGATGCTTTTCCTGCCTTTGCTGTGGGATTAAAAAGGTATTTTCTGCAAAATGATATTTGTACCGTCACGTTCTTCACGAATTCTCTAAGCATGTGTATCTAGTGGCCCCAATATGAGCGCTGGTGATCAATAATAGACGCAAGCACCTTCAAAAGGTGATATGTGACGTTTTCTGTTAAGGTGATATTCGTAGCTCCAATTTCTCCACGAAAAGTCCAAGCATGAGAATCTAGCGGTGCTCTCAATGTGTGGCCACCAATCAATATTAGGTGTATGATATTTAACGGGAGAAAGACCAGCCACCGTATCTTTCTGTCAAAAAGCATGAAATTATGTGGAATAGAGATGTTACGATGATTGATTAAAATAAAACCTAAGCGAATATTTTGGCAGTATGACCAATAGCCGTCCTTGCATATTGAAAACCAAGTTTGGTCTTAATTTTCACTTGTTATTTTCTTTCTTTGTTATTGGCTAGGTAGTACCAAGGGCATCATAATCAACACATTTTTTACCACCTAGGCCCGTTTTAGGGCTCTTCATTCCTGAAAACTGAATTTTTCTAAAGTTTCTCTTTTTGTTGCCTCGGAAATATGGAGCTGTTAGGGCAGCACGACATTTACGTCTGTTTTGCCACGTTGAACCGGGAAAATGAATAAGAAACTGGATTAGTAAAATTTGGTCGTTTTTCATCTGTTAAAATTTAAACATAGACAATCTGTTGATCCCTAAACACAGCTACACCCTCAAAAGAAAGCTGCACCTTTTTTATGCTGTTTGGTACCATATGTTTTTAGCTTATTTTTGGCTGATTTTTCACCCACTTGCATATGTCTTTTCATTAAAAACTGAGTTCCAGATTTTTCCAAAATTTTAATATACACATGGTTGTATAAGTTTCTACTTAGCCAATTCGAAAAATCATAAGTGGTACCGATTCACGAAAATTTAGGGGGGGGGGACGACTAGTTAGCCGTAATAAAATGGAAAATAGCTATGAATAAGAAATAAGAAGGTGTTTTCAAAGTCTAGGGGCGAAATTGGCGCCCCCTGAAAGTCATATTCCGGTTTTACTGTCTCTGGCACTTTAAATATTTTGTCTTGTGGAAATCTACTTTATAAATGAGATGTTTGTTATTGTTACGACTAGTATTATCTCTTTTTCAGACTAAAGATGGAGCTTTTTCAGTTATTGTAAGTAACGACCACAGTTTATATAATTATCCAGTATGATCTTTCCCTATCTCACCCATTATAAAAACCCGGACAGAGGTGCGAGTGTTCCAGAGAACGTTTTTGCAGATATAAACATAAGCGGCATTAGATCTTTTCACGGGTAGACAAGTCAGATTTCTCTTGGACGCGAAACTTACAGTTATAATAGAAATAATCGGAAATAAGTGGAAACCCGCTATTACGAATAATGCAATTTGTAACCCTCTTGGACGCGAAACTTACAGTTATAATAGAAATAATCGGAAAAAAGTGGAAACCCGCTATTACGAATAATGCACTTTGTAACCATTTCTCATTGATTGACGGAAACAGACTAACCCGCTAATGCAGAAATAAGTTTGAGGAGCTTTTTGTTCGCACCGAGAATGAAGACCAGAAATGATCTGCGATAAACTTACTGGATAATTCTATAAACTGTGCTAAAGTGCAAGTAAATTTAAACGTACAACTCTCTTGTAAAACTCATTAAAATACTTTCTTAATCTCTAAGAAAAAGAGAAGTTTTCTCACGACACTTACAATCAATCAAGTAAAAGGGGGACTCAACAAAAGTCATCAAACACAATTGACATTGCCGAAAAGAAAATAGCAATATTTTTCGGTAACCTACTAATCACTTTCGAGAATGGGTGTCTCGTCTGTCTTCGACGAAGACTTTTAGCAACTTAAATTTGGCCAGCTGTTTTGAAATCCTTAAACAATGACACTCCAAGCCATCTGGAAACTTTTCTAGTGGAAATTGAATATTATACCACCCCGGTGTCTTAACCCTTAATGGAGTTAGACTTTTCTCATATTTTTTTTTTTTTTTTTTACATGAGAACTTAAGAATGTTGTCTTTTTGATTTTTTCATTGTTGTCATATCTGTCAAACATATTCATATAAATTCGTGTTACTACTATCTTTATAAACATGTACTCAAGTGGGGTGGGGGCGAAGCATTCCCCTAAAAAACTAAGAAATATAGTATTTAATATTAATGAATATTTTTGTATTTTGAACGATTTCTAATAAAATTCCTTTACCCCCCTCCCCCCGCCCGTATAAGGTTGGGATCTAGATGTACTTATAAATTTACCAAATAAGAATTTATTTTACTAAAAAAAATGTATTAGCTGAATTATATTATTTCATGCATTTTGACAAGTTCAGGAACGTACTGAGAACTTATTTGTGAATGGGAGGGGTAATAATAATTTTTTCTGAGGATTGATGCTAAAACAAATTTTATTTAAAAATATGAATAACAAATACCCTTTAGTTTAAGAAAAATTTATGATTTCGGGAAAGGGTCCAGGCCTTGAGCCACTCCTGGATAACGTCTCTTGATATATTTAGGCCCGTCTCTTGATATATTTTCTTCACATTATTCAACTGGGATAAAATTTCACAAAAAGAAATTTTTTAATGTTGATTTATTTTTAAATGTTCTCGCTGATACATAACTGGGTAGTGAAAAGGTTGAAAATTTAACCGATCCCTTTTTTTTCTTAAGCCGTGTTATAACTTGTGTTATAGGCTACTTATAAGAAAATTGGTTACTTATGCATTATACCAAACACAGTCGAGAAGTTTGCTGAATGTAATATCTGAAAAAACCGATTTCATAGACACAAATATAAATGACGGGTGACAGAATGCATTGGACTTGTATAATTTTGGCTATATGTTTGCGCATAAGGATGGGTGGGGCAGGGTTAGGTTACTTTACCCTCTCCCCCCTTCCACCTCCCATTGTGTAAATATATAGCCCAAATTATATTATTCTATATACTAAAGTATTATATTTTCATCATGTTTTGGTATGTTTCATTATCATAAACCTAACTTCACTTCTTGAGTGTGCTTGGTATAATACGTAAGTGCCGAGAATTGTTTAAATGTCATGATGACATATTCTTCTACTTATAAGAAGCCAAGGAGGATAAGTTTGATGTCGCTATTAAGGGTTTCTATCTTGGAGTTGGGCGCAACTTAATTTTATTTCACGCAAAACAAAATATCGTATTAGCTAAATTTATTGTTTTCATCCATTCCAACATTGCTAAGCCAGAGTTTCTTCAGATACTATGAAAAAAAACAAGATCTAATTTTAGAGATCATTTTAGCTTCGAATGGTTTCCCTAATGTTGGCGGTTTAATGGTAGGAACTCTCGTTAAAATTTTATATTTTTTCTATTTCGCCATGACGTTGTTGGCGTCACATCCTTTCGAAAACTGTCTATTTTTGAAATGTCATGTAGAAATAAAAAAAAAACGTCATATTATGTGAAGATTTTTATTAATTTACGTATCACCACATCGCCACAATTTATTTTAATTGTGGTGATGTGGGTGAGGAAAAGGTTCGAGATTTAATCTTATTAATTTGATTTTTTTTTTTTTTTTTTTTTTTTTTTTTTTTTTTTTTTTTTTTTTTGCTAAACATCTTTGTAGAAATAACAAAATGTCATATATATTAAATGATTTTCATCAATTTAATTATTGAAAAATTACTAAGCTAAAACTTCTTCACAATTATCAACATTGAAAGAAAATGAAAAAAAAGATTTTATTCAAAAAAAAAACTACGCCTTTAGTTGTAGGTCGGTTCATTAGTTGCGAAGTAAAGATTACCAGGTACTTGTGCATTATACGGGTCCACAAAAGAAGTCAAGTTTGGCTAATGGTAATTAAATGTAATATAATAGGATGAATATATAATAGTTTAGAAACAAACTTGGGCTATATATTTGCACATTAAGGGGGGGGGGGGATGTGTTAGGTAAAGCATAGCATATATTAAATGCATAATCTAACCTAGGTACCTCCCTCCCTAAACCCCAAAAAACAACAGTTTAAATATCGTAAACGCAATGAAAACCACGCTTTGCATTCCATTTCTCTATTGAAATACCCGTTTGGCGGGTTTCGTCTCTCTTTTCCTTGATACAGTATATAGCGGCGGGCCTGTATTATGCGCAAGTACCGATTTACAGAACAAAAAACAAGTTTTATTTGGGGATAACCCCCATAACTAAGTTGCTGTGTTCTAATACACCTCTACAATGCATTAGATCTGAACTAAAAAAAAAAAAAAAATGAATACAAAAAAAACACATCAAGAGTTCTAGGCGTTAAAAGAAAAAAAAAATGTTACGCCTTTAATTGTATTTCATTGTCTACTAATGACTTTTTTTTAAAAACAAAAAATGCAATGTGATACGACCACCCTTGTTTTTTAATTGTAAAATTATAAAGAAGAGAAAATTAGCAGAATTAGAAAAAAATATGTCTATTATAATAATATAAAAATACAATATAATATTTATAATTTCTGCCTTAAATAATTCACTTGCGCAAATTGTCGATTTTTTTTTATCTGGATTAGGAACTTTGCCTAGAATTGTGTTCATTCTTTCTTTTAAGAACTCTTTTAGGACATTATAGTTGTAATATCTGATGTTTATAACATACTCTTATTCGATTATAAATCGTAAAATGATAGATACAATATTCGCCTTAAAAATTTACGGTACTTGTAAATTAGCTGGAACCCAAGCGATATATTGTATACGGAAGATGCTCAAGAAATTAGTCAAACGGGTTTCTTTCAATAGAGAATTGGATTGCAAACCGTGGTTTGGCATTGCTTTTACAATATTTAAATTTTTGTTTTTTGGGGTTTAGGGGGGGGGGGGTACCGATGTTAGGTTAGGTTACGTGTTTAATATATGCTATGCTTAACCCCACCCCACCCCTAATGTGCAAATATATAGCCCAAATTTGTTTCTAAAATATTATATTTTCATCATATTGTGTTTTATTTCACTAATATTAACCAAACTTGACTTCTTCCGTGGGTTCCAGCTAATTGGCAAGCACCAAAGTTATTTGTACAGGTCACTAAAGGTTTTTTTTATGAATTGGGAACTTTGTCTAGAGCTGTGTCCACTGTTTCTTATAAGAAATCTATTAGGAAAGGGATAATAAAATAAATAAAATATTCGTTTCATCGTGCCTTTTAAAATTTCCCCCAATAGCACTTAATATCTAAGCTGTGGTATTTACGAACGATCTGCACCACATATAAAAATCAAAAATATAAGAATATATATATATATATATATATATATATATATATATATATATATATATATATATATATATATATATATATATATATATAAACTAAAAATATAGGAAGTGGAATCCTCTGTATAAAAAACTCTTAGAATTTTATTTTATCTCTAATTATTAGTTGGTGGTTCTCATTGTTCATATCGGCAACGGTTTTCCAAGGTAAAGCCATTGAATCATTTGTAGCGTGGCTTTGAATTAGATGTGCCATGTTTTGACCCTTTCGGCACCTTTGCTGTCATTGACTTTTTTGTCAAACTAAGATTCTTAGCCTACGTTATTATACGTAGGTTCTATCGATCGATTCAATTTGTTTTCCTTTATCTTTTTTTTTCATTCTCAGTATTTTTGGATGTTCCTTTGCTTGTTTAAAAAAAGAGCTTCTATTTTCACTCAAAGAAACAGTTAGACAAAAAAACTTTTGCCATCATATTGTCTTTTGGCACACGGTAACTTTGATGTGTGTAAAATATTTTTTTGATAAACCAAAATTTTTTGATAAATCAAAATTTTTTCATAAACCAAAAATTTTTAATAACAACCAAAATTAACACAAAATTTTCGTTTTCATTCTCCTGTATTTTTTTTATTTGTATCCAGTGGCGTCAATTGAGGGGGGGGGGGTGGTGGTCCCCCCCCCTCTTCAAGGTTTTTTTACCCTCTCCCCACAGTTTTCGAAAATTATATTTTTTGACAATTTATATTAAAAATGGGTTTTTTGGTATTTTCAATGGAAAAATGAAAAAAGACAAAGTTGCCTCCTAGATTAAAAAAATTACATCCCCCCATATATTTCTGTGAATTGACGACACTCATTACAAAAAATATTTGTTTTTAATTTTTTAGCATTTTATGTATCTTTTAACATCGGGTTAATTTTTGGGTACTGTTCTATTAGCTGATACCCACGCGAGAAGTCAAGTTTGGTTAATGCTAATGAAATAAAACAAAATATGATGAAATATAATAGTTTAGAAACAAATTTGGGCTATATATTGGCACATTAGGAGGGGTGGGGGGGGATAAAGCATAGCATATATATAATACGTAACCTAACCTAGGTACCTTTTTCCCCCTAAACCCCAAAAAACAATAGTTGAAATGTTGTAAACGCAGTGACGAATCACACTTTGCGATCCATTTATCTAATGACAGATACCCGTTTGACTGGTTTCCTTTAACATTTCCCTATAGAATATATCGCGTGGGTACCAGCTAATAGGGTAGTACCATTTTTATGTTTTTGTGGCATTTTTTACGTTTCTTATAAGATTTTTTTCCTTATAAGATCCGGCTAAAATCGTCTTTTTTACATGACAAAATATACGTCTTTTTTGGCAGTTTTTACGCATCTTACCGAATTGGGTCAAAAATGCCTTTTTTAGGTTGAAAAATGCCTATTTTTTGTGTAAGTTTTTGCTGTAAATTCAATGGTAGCCTACTCCTTGCTAATAAACCGAACTTAATTCTTGTTTCTAGGGGGGGGAGGGGTGAAATCTACCCTCTTAGATACAGTAGTGACAACGGCTTGACCTGAAAGATACAATATATTTCGTCCTCCTTGGTTATTTAATGAAAATATGGTTCGAAGATAAGGTTGCAGAAACATTGATATATGATTTTGGACCCAGCTGAAATATTGATTGATGCCTGAAAAATGTAGATGTCTCCTTTTTGTTTTGTCTTCATCCACAACTCAAAGCATCGCCGTTTTAGCTAAACGCCGTAACTGACAGTTGTTTCGAATTGTTCCTGGCATAGTGATAGTATGCAAGCAACATGTAGTTTTGATGCTCCAACTTCGATTCTCAAAATTCGATATCGAATCTTGAATGAATAGTTGTTTTCAAACAGTTCGTGGTAACGAACTGTAAGTAAGGAGCGACCCGGCTCAATGGTAACCGAAACTCTAGAAAACGGGTTTTTGATACCAATAGATATATCAAAAGAATCAGATTTTAATGCTGATTTCAAATATATAGCTTTCATCAAGTTTAGTGCTACCCATCAAAAGTTACGCGCCTGAGAAAATTTGGCTGATTTTCGAAAAAAGGGGGAAAGATCCCCTAAAAGATATAGAACCTTAATGTAAATCGCACCATCATATTCCGCGTATAAGATAACCCTATTGTTAAGATTTCAAGCTTATTTATACAACAATGGTTAATTTTACATTTTTTGCCACAATAAAGAACCCGGATGCGTGTTTTTTTGTTTTTTTGTTTGTTTTTTTTTTTTTTTTTTTTTCCCAGGGGTGATCTTATCGACCCAGTGGTCCTAGAATATCTTGGGAGGGCTCAGTGGAACGGAAATTAAAAGTTCTAGTGCCCTTTTTAAGTGACCAAAAAAAATGGAGGGCCACTAGGCCCCCTCCCTCGCTTATTTTTTTCCTAAAGTCACCCGATCAAAATTTTGAGATAGCCATTTTGTTCAACATGGTCAAAAATATGATAAAAATGTCTTTTAGGATGACTTGATCCCCCACAGTCCCCAGGGGAAGGGCTGGAAATTATGAACTTTACTCTATGTTAACATATAGTATTGGTTATTGGGATGGATACAGACTTTTTCAGAGGAGATTTTTTCTGGTAGGTGGGGGAAGGAGAGGGTCGGGGGCTATATGGAAGGATCTTTCCAGGAAGGAAGTTGTCATGGGGGAAGGGAAATTGCCATGAAGGGGGCGCCGGACTTGCCAGCATTATTTATTGGTTATTTGGACGTATACAACCATTTTCAGGAAGGATTTTTTCTGGAGGGGGGGGGGGGGCTATAGTATGGGAGGAATCGGGAGTATAGGTATAGGGAGGCTGTTTGGTGGGGGGAAGGGCCCTTTAGATTAAGGGGGCGCCGAATTTCCAATCATTATTTAAGAAACGATCAGAAGTTAAATAAAAAAAACAAGTTTTTTCAACTGAAATGTAAGAAGGAATATTAGAACTTAAAACGAACAGAAATTATAACGTATGTGAGGGGGTTCTCCCCCAAGTCAATACCTCGCTCTTTACGCTACAGTTTTTTTTTATTGATTTCAAAATAGCTATCTATTCTAATTAAACGGCCTTTGTGATTCAGGGGTTTGTGAATCAAAATTTTTTTTTAATTTTAACTTAAAGAGCGTGTTATTGACTAAGGGGAGAACCCCTTCATATAAGTAATAACATATACGTAATAAAAAAAAACAATAAAAAAACAAGCGATACGGCTCAGTAGTAATCGAAACTCTTAAAAACAAAATTTTGATGTCAATAAATGTACCAAAAGAATGTGTTTATAATGCTGATCCTAAATATATACATTTTATTAAGTTTAGTATTACTCATCAAAGGCTACGAGCCTGAGAAAATTTACTCGATTTTTTAAAGAGGGGGAAACATCCCCTACAAGTGAAAGAATTTTAATGAAAATCACACCGTCAGATTCAGCGTATCAGAAAACCCTATTACATAGGTTTCAAGCTCATATCTGCAAAAATCTGCAACTTTGTATTTTTTGCCAGAAGAAAAATATACGAATATAGAAGTTAGTTACGTAAGTTAATTTGTAAAGACATCCATTTAGCAAAAGAAAAGTAAAATTTTTATGCAAATAAAAGCTGCATTAACTAAAAAACGATCAGAAATTAAATAAAAAAAACAAGTTTTTTAAACTGAAAGTAAGGAGCGACATTAAAACTTAAAACGACCAGAAATTATTCCGTATATGAAAGGGGCGGTCCCCTCCTCAACGCCACGCTCTTTACGCTAAAGTTTTACTCGGTCTCACAACTTAATTTTTTAAAAAAATAAAAAACTTTAGCGTAAAGAGCGAGGCGTTGAGGATGGGACAGCCCCTTTCATATACGGAATAATTTCTGTTCGTTTTAAATTTTAATGTCGCTCCTTACTTTCAGTTTAAAAAACTTGTTTTTTTTATTTAATAGCAGTAAGAGTTGAGCTGTTCAATTTGAAATGATAAGTAAACAGGTTAAAAATTGTTATTCTCCCCAACTCAAATAATAATCTTCAAATACAGAATATTGCTGTTTTATATTTTACTCGACTTATTCTTGGCATAATTCAAGGGATGGTAAACCGGAAGAGGGTCCTGAAAAACCAAGGGGGGGCTACCACCCCCCCCCCCCATTGAACTTCCTGCCTGAAGGACCATGAAACGGAGATCACCCCCGCCGGTAGGGACTGTAAAGTCCAATGCTCCTTAGGCTTCTCTACAGTAGGATTCTCCAATCCGCTGGATCTGATGGTGTGATTTTCACTAAGATTCTTTTCTGTTAGGGGATTCTCCCTCCCCTCTTTTTCTAAAATCGAGCAAATATTCTCAGGCTCGTAGCCTTCGATGTGCAAGACTAAACTTAATGAATATTACATATTTCGAATCAGCATAACAAGCCGATTCTTTTTATATATCTATTGATATCAAAATTCATTTTTTTAGAGTTTCGTTACTATTAAACAGCATCGCTCCTTACCTATACCTTTTTTTATTTTTTTTATATAAAAGTAATGCTTACAAGTCAAAATGTTTCAATTTTTTATTCCTCCAATTTTAGAATTGACGAATTCGGTAAGTCCAATGGTCTGTATATGAAGATAGAAAAGAAGAAACGCTATGCGTAAAGAATACTATGAAATTCTCAAATAAGGAATTGATAAACGATGCCACTCCGTACTATAAGAAATTAGGACGATGGCAACATCACATACATTTTTTTACACAAGTTTTAACTATTTAAGCTAATTTTAATATTTTTCTCCTCGCATAAGTAGAATTACTTCACAAGTTGCGTAAGTCTAATTAATATAAGAATAAGAAATTCTGTCTGAAAAAAAGAAATTAGCCATATTAGATAAAATATTGTTTTCATAAGAAATTTTTAAAACTATTTAAACGATTATGATATTTTTATTGCATTGCTTAAATAATAATTTCTTCAGAAGTTGCGTAAGCTTTAACAATTCTTCTTTTCTTTTATTGGTTTAATATCTCATTTTGAAGCAATACGAACTGAGTAAACTGGTCTGTTGTCTAACCCGTTATATATATTTTTTTATATATATCATTTTAACTGTTTAATTAATAACTTTAAATATTTTTTATTGTTTTTAATTATTAATTAGTTTTACTTAGTTCAAATATTTTCTTTGTACAATTGAAATAAAATCTATTTTAATCTATTTTAGTTTATTATTAAAAAATATAAAATATTTTTTTATTTTAAATAATATTATTTATATTATTTCCCATTTAATTTTATTCGGTTTTAGAATCCAAGAAATTTGAATATAATGATTTTAACTATATTTTAACCTATTTCCACTTGTACGATTCGCCTTTTTGGAACATTCCAACCCAAAATAATGTCCCTTCCCAGCAAAAAAAAAACAACAAAAAAAACAGCAACAACAAATAACAACAACAACAAGACCCTGTGTACAAAACCTTTGTGTGCTTCAACATTGTCTGAACTGACCATTTCCCTTCATCTCTTCAAAAAGGGAATTTCTTACGACATAATTTTAGCATTTATTATGTTTTGAATATTGGATGTCCTAAGATCTATCTATCCCTTGGAAAATACAGTCTTGCTGATTATCCATGACAGTAGAAAAGGCGCCAGTCCAATTCTAGAAAATTTTAATGTTCATTCTAAGATTTAAAGTGACAGATGAGTCAGTCTTCCGGGATTTTTTGTCCTCTGTCGGGACTCAAATCATTGGCAATAGGCCTGCGTAGGAGCTTGAAATTCTTTGATGACATTCCACAAAGGGCTGAGGCATTCTAGAAGTTTATAAGATCCCTTTTGACTTTCTAAGATCCTTTTTGAACATGCCTGGTCGTTGTCTTGTTCTTTTTTTCTAAATGTTGATAATATTGATTGGATTGTTCTAAACAAAGGGCTAAGGAACAGTGGCGTCAAATGGGGTGGGGTGGACGATGCAGCCGGCATTTTTCCCCCTCCAGCTTTTGAAAACAAGATGGGTATTTCCATTTAAAAACGTCTCATTATTTTGGTATTTTTGTCGAAACAACTGAAAAAAACAGTAAAGCTGATAATCCCCTAAATTTTGAAAAATACTTTGCCCCCCTCTTGTATTTTCGCGAATTGGCGCCACTGTTAAGGTGTAGGTGTCTACAGCAGTGTCAGGGCAAAAAAAAAACTGTGTGAGACTGGTGACACGAATTTTGTGTGAACCTGCGACAGAGTTTGTGACCCTTGAATTCAGGGAATCAAATTTGTATTACATCTTCTAGCTAAATGTAACATATTCACTTTCACGCCCTTGGCTGGGGTATTACAAAAACGGTTATGTGACATTTTTGCTAAATTGAAATTCACAGCCAACGCTATTAAAATACATTTATATCGATTGGTTTAATCCCCTTTTCCTGTATATTGTGTGGCTCTAAATCAGTGGTGGATCCAGGGGGCGTCCCCCCTAACATAGTCTAAAGTAGTGCAATTTACTTAATTAATTAAACTTGCTCCTAACGCATGTTTTTTGGATCAACCTATTTTGCCCCCCCCCCTCCACAAAAAAAAAATCCTGGATCCACCACTGCTCTAAATATTGCTTTGTAATAACTTGTAATGTTATTTAACATATAACTCTGTGAACTTATGATAAAGTTAGCACCCCCTTATTTCCAGGAAAACTTTAAATAAGAGCGCCATCCCTGTGTCTTAATGGATACATCTGGGTGTCGTACACAGGTAGTGCGCCTTGCATCATATAGAAATATAATATAAAAAGCTTCTTGCATCACTTTAAAGTTAAAATAAAACCAAGTATTCATGATGATGGCGAAAGGCCAGCGTTTATATTTTGGTACTGAAGTTTTATTGATATGCCGCAAATTCGAATGTATTTCTTACATATTTATTTTAAAGATAAGAAAATATCGGTTTCGTGCTTGAAAACATAATCTCTTTTGCTTCTCTATTTACTTTATTTCATGGGACGTTAAAAGTCAGGGAGGCCATTTGGGGTAGGACCAGCCCAGATAATAAAAACAAAAATACACACAAGAATGGTAAAATTTTCGTAAAGTATCAAGGACATCAAAATAGAAACTTTTTTTTGCCACTTGGACCCACCTTAGGTTTATTCATACCTTAAAACATCGAATTCCTTAGATTTTTCTTTTAATTTGTCTAAAGTTATGACTAGTAGGTCAATACAACACTTGTCAGTGTTGCCAAGTTGAATCATGAAAATGAAAAATCAAAACCACTGCTTATTTTGACAATGCTCTTCATCCGTAAAAGTTCAAACATTAACAATATGTTGACTCCCAAAGACAATTAAACCTTTAAAGGAACGCTATAACCTTCTTAAGCTGTTTGGTACCATATTTTTCAGCTCATTTTTTTCTGATTTTTCGCACACGTTTCCTTTTTGTAAATTTGATGCTCGCTACTACCAAAAACTGCATAAATGCGTACGGAGGTTTTCTTCATTGAACATTGAAGTCCCGTTTTGTCTTAATTTTTAAAGATATAAAGGGTTATGTAAGTTTCTTTTTAACAAATTCAAACAATCAGATTGCATTTTCACTGTCTTTGTACTTAAAAAAAAAAAAGTTTTTCTGGAATTTTGGCCCCTTTCTAGAAGAATTCTTGGCTCTTGCTCTCCACAAATAGAACCCGAATTGGCATCTGTTAGGCACAAATCAAAGAAGAAGACTGCTAAATTGTTTTAGGAGAAAGGAAGGTCAAGTTTATCTGCAAAGCGAAAAATTATTTTTTTCGTTGGTCACCAAAATATCAAAGTTAACAGTAAAAATTTTAAGAGAAATATAATCAATATTGTTTTTATTTATCTTTTTCCAATTTTGTTTTGCCTCAGTTTGGCCCCCCCCCAAATTTTTGTCCAACACGTTCAAATGCAAAAAAATAGGTGTAAACAATTTTTTTGCTGTCTGTAAAGAATTTTTTGTAAGCCCCCCCCCCCTCAAACAAAAATCCTGGATATGGCCCTGTTAAGCTTATTTTCATTTATTGTAGTTTGGCTTCATAACGCTATATTGTCAGTGGAGCTAGTAGGCACTAAATCTGTTCTGCCCGTATCCCCTATTCTATTTGGATCCCGTAAATCTATTTGCCCGTATGCCACCAAAGATCCCCTTCTGTTCAGTGTTTTCTTTTTCTTTTACTCCCCTCTTACACATCTCTAATGTCAATTATATTTGTCTCGTTAGTTGCGCTTGTAGTATCTATTATGTACCCCGATATTTTTCTCGGTTTCTTAGGATACTGTACCCTATCCCCCTTGAGTCTTTTCACAGTATTAACAAAAGCTTGGACTTTTTAATCAAATACAATACCTACATTGCTTCTTCAAGAATATTTCGGAGACTTTTTCTTCCTTTATTATAGCCATCGTTTCTAGGCAACATAGCATAATGTTCCAAAATAGCTGAGAATTGTTGTCACTAGGAAATATTTTTGGGGGGTGAGAATTAAGCCATATTGTACAGAACTGTCACTATGAAGCTATGCTCTTTCAAACTAAGAGCAGTTTTAAACAATTTTGAAAATATATTGAAATGGTAATTACTGCTAATCGGTAATTTTTTTGTGTTAAAACGGTTTTTGTGTTAAACGGTTTATTGTGTTTATTGTGTTATTAACGGTTTATTGTGTTTATTTATTGTGTTAAACGGTTTATTGTGTTATTAACGGTTTATTGTGTTTATTTATTGTGTTAAACGGTTTATTGTGTTTATTGTGTTATTAACGGTTTATTGTATTTATTTATTGTTTTAAACGGTTTATTGTGTTAAAACGGTTTTAAACCCGACATATTACTGCTACTCCTGACAACTAGTTGCAACGCTAATCGGCTTGAGGCAAACAAAGCTGCTAACGCTCCTTCTCCACTCAACCTGATCAGTGCTTTACTCTACCCCCTTATGAAGTTCCTATTTGCTTTAAACACTTTCTTATGACCTTTTCCCACCCTATTCGAGGACGTCCTATTTTTCGTTTGGGCACAGCTGGATTGTCAAAATCCTAATTTTCGGCAATGCATCATCCATAAGACTTGATCTAGTTAATTTAACCTCTTTTTTTATTATAGCCGATAAAAAGTGGAATCGAACCACTTTTTTTGTACATGTTATTCTTTGATATACGGTCATTCTAAAGAATAAGTAAAACTATCCTTGAACAAATTTTCTGGGGTTTAGACTGTTTTTGCTTCTTTCGACTCTTTTTGCTTCTTCTTTGCTTCTTTTTTGCTTTACTTGCTAAAAAATACTCCATTTGAAAATATGAACATTTTGCTATTTTTCGTGAAAAACATTCCGTTTTTCAATCTAAAAAGTTTATTTCAGTAAATAAATAAAGCCTAATTTCAGCTATGGAATGATACCAAAATTGTCATCTTATGCCATGTCATCGTGTTTGCCATACCCAGCTGGGGTTTTCCGAGCAAATAAATATTATATGTTCATATGTTCAAACATTAAAATCGTCCTAAAATTAACATACCGACAACTTGCACAGAAAACATACACCTTAAGTTTTTTTTAAGCATAAAAAAAGATAAGTATTAACATTGACAATATGGGGTCAAACACGAACGCTTCCCCCAACTTCTTTAGATGTTTGCGGGAATCCCCTAAATTCCTTAGATATTTGCGGGAGTACATTTAACCACGACTTCTCTTCCCCGTCGGCCTTACAGTGGCTGGGATCGTACCCCAGGCCCTACAGACATCAATCCACTGTGCTATCACAGGGTTGAGTGTACATAAAATAAGTATCAACAAGATTGTGGCAATCCAAAAGGCGGTATGTTACAAAATGTAGAATTACATGAGAGAAGAGAAAGGTAAAGATGTTATTCCGGTTTCCAAGTCGTCCAAGATTTGGCAATCAAAATTTTAATATCAGAAGTTTCAATTCCTAGCTATTTTTATGAGTGAGAGAAGTTTTAACATTTTTATTTCTTATGATTTGTTTCTAATAACTATAAGTGGTGATGCTGACAATAACATGGAATTTGATGTTGGAATTATTGAATTGGAAGTTAAAACTTCATTACTGCGGTAATCGATATTGTGTGTCGGCTCCTCCATTTAAGAGTATTTCAATGTAATAATAGAGTTATACTTAGGACATTTACTAAAACCTCATTCTAAAACTCCAAAACAAAACTAAAGCAAAATAAAAATAAAAGCAAAATAAATAAGTAACCTACTCTCATTAGCCCTTTAGCCAAGGCCGTATCCAGTTTTTTTTTTTTTGGGGGGGGGGGGTACATATTTTTTAAATGCATCAAAAATTGGTTGTGTGCATTTTGTTCATTTTTTGCGAGTCGAACAAAAGTTTCGCGGGAGGGGGGACGGGGTTCAAACCCCTTTACCAGCCCATCAAATAAAAAAAAACTGGATACGACCTTGGCTTTAGCCCATTCTTTAATAATAATCAAGAGACAAACAAAATCTATGAACATTCACATAAAACAAAAGGTAGCCTACTTGTGTATTATATGGTACACATTCGAAAAGTGAAGTTAGGTTAATCCTAATGAAATATACAAACATATGATGAAAATACAATATTTTAGTAAAAACATTTTGAAAACTACAACAAAGAATTATGTTAAGGGGTGCCTAAAATAGGAGGGTTTTTGTATTAAATACCGGTACTTGGGCGCCATATGGGCCTTTACAAGAAAACCAGTCACGAAAAACCTGTTTTGACGGGTTACCGCTATACAGTAATACAATGATAGCGTGGTTTTCATTGCGTATACGATATTTAAACTGTTGTTTTTTGGGGTTTGGGGGTGGAAGGTATATAGGTTAGGTTCTGTATTTAATATATGCTATGCTTTACCCCCCCCCCCCTAATGTGCTAATATATAGCCCAAATTTGTTTATAAACTGTTATATATTCATGCTATTTTATTTTATTTCATTAGCATTAACCAAACTTGAATTTTTAGAAAGGCCCATATAATGCCCAAGTACCTAAATACCTAACCTAGTCCAACGAAAGTACCATCTATATATTAATTACTCAATAAAAATAGACCTACAACGTAGATTTCTACTGGGCCTAAGCTAATTTTCAAATACTGACAGGCATAAACCGGTTATTGTTTGATCTGTATATCCAAATCTGCGAGTGTCTCCCATATAATATAATAGTACCAAAAAGTTATCTTAAATTTAATTTAAATATACCCAGCTCAGCCGCCCGAATGCGTCCACTTTAAGTTGGTAATTCACCATTTCATATTTTAAGAACATTTATATTATTTGCGGATTTTCCCTTATCAAAACTAAACTCGGTACTTTCCCATTATATGGGCACCTACAAGGAAACCAGTCATGAAAAACCCGTTTTTGACGGGTTAATTCAATAGACGGCTTATGAGTAATGCAATCCGTAGCGTGGTTTTCATTGCGTATACGATATTTGTATTGTTGTTTTTTGGGGTATAGGGGGGGGGGGAGAGGTACCTAGGTTAGGTTAGATTACGTATTTAATATATGCTATTCTTTACCCCACCCAACCCCCCACCCCTAATCTGCAAATATATAACCTAAATTTGTTTATAAACTATTATATATTCATCCTATTTTATTTCATTAGCATTAACCAAACTTGACTTTTTAGAAGTGCCCATATAATGGGAAAGTACCCTAAACTCTAATGCCAATTTCTTAAAATGCTTAGATGCTTCTATCCCATCAAAAGAAGAAATTTCATTCAGTTTATCCTTTTAAATCTTCATTCAGCTTAATCACTTTGGCCTCCATTAACTGCTGTGTCTTAAATTGAAATAACACCCCTTGATAATATCCTCCTAGGGAATAAAGAATCAATCGGTCGATTCCCCCTATTCTTTTATGACTATACACAAAGGGGAATGTGTCTTAAATGTCGATGGTTATTATGAAGTCGAAACTATTCGGGAAGCTGATGAAATTTGATAATGCAAAAGGAAGCGACTTATTTATTTGATGTCGTGCATATGTTGGTCACTTACTGTTGAGGGGTCAAGGGTTTGTTGGCCTCTCATGTACACTTCATTTCGATGTTAGTATTTCTTGTAATGTCAGGGGGGAAAATCATCAATAGACGATTTGACGGTTTATCTAATCCTTAATTTTCTCCGTGGCATTCAAAAACCTATGGTGAATATTATGAAGAAACTTGTTTTTTTAACGTATCAGTATTCTTTTTTATGTCCGGGGAGAGCTTTGTATACAAAGTGAATGATGGAGGCAGTAGGGTTGGGGTCACGTTTGAATGTGCACATCATTTTACACCTTCCGAATCCTCTCCCCGAATTTTCCTCCAAAAATATTGGGCTCGCCGGATTTTCCCCGAAAATTGAATCGAACGATAATTAAAGATTTGTGTCTTGTGTTAACATCCGTAGATTTGTGAAAGTTGTTTTTTCAAGGAGATTTTTTTTTAAATATAATTTTCTTTTGGTAAAATTCGGAGAAACACCGAAAACTTGGGTATAGTGTAGTGGAATTAGTGGGTCGGATGCATTGTCGGAGTGAATCTTATATTATTAAATGAACCTTAATTATATATATATATATATATATATATATATATATATATATATATATATATATATATATATATATATATATATATATATATATATATATATATATATATATATATATATATATATATATATATATATATATATATATATATATATATATTATATTAATTGTCTTTAAGTAAATAAATATGTAAAAAGGTTGGTTGTATAAGATAAAATGAAATCGAAGTTGTTTTGCGGAAGAGAAAAAAACTGTCTTTCTTTTCACCGAGCTAAGCACGATCACTGGTCCTGATTCTTGTGTTCCTTACGAAGCCTGATGGTCCCCCCTAACGTTTCTCATGTAAAATTCATTTTCTAACTAGACTGATTGTTATTTTATTCGTTTTTTAAGTTTTAAAAGTAAGCCCAAAGAGGTAAAGGTCAAGAATATCAGCTCTTCAGAAGATGAAAAAGAGTTGGCAGAAGAAACAAAAAGAGAGACATTTTTAGATTGTTATTTTTAGGCTCATTTTCATGGTTTGATTCGTGTATTTGACAATTCATCTCTATCCCCCCTTTCTAATGATCTCATGTAGCCTTTGGATGTGTAGGAAAAAAAATATAAAAATTGATGAAAACTGATTCAAAACAGATAAAAATGGGGAAAAAACAAGTAGGAAATATAAGAAATAATGTAAAGTAAGAAATCATCATTTTGCGGTTCTTTTATATGACCTAGGGCTATGTGAGATAATTAAAGGAGGGCCGGGGATGAATTGTCAAAAACGCGAACCAAACTATAAAAATGAGTATAAAATTATCAATCTAAATATGTTTCTCTATTTATGCTAGCATGTCTCCTTCTAGAGAGCCACTATTATTCTTAACCTTTTTCATCCGAAGAAACTTGAAAGAACTTTGTTTTTTTTTAATAACTGGAAGCTCATAGTGACTGAAATTAAAAGTTTCAGTGGGTAATTAGCACCTGAACAATTCTAATACTTTTCGTACTATTTCCCAATACCAACCTTTTATAGTAATCATAAAAATGTCTTTGTAGAAATTCTACTTCTTGTCAAAATCTATGCTTATAGATTGTATTCTAGAATTAAAACCTTTATAACCTCACCCAATCTCCATTTAACTCGAGAAGGGAAAAGAAATATGGTGAAGATGGATGGACATTTTTCTATCGAGAGGAAGGGCAGAGTTGAAGCGTATCAGAGGGTAAGGGGAGTCGTAATAAGATATGAGATGCATATGTTGAAACTAAGGGGTCTTTATGCATGAGTGATAATCGTGTCCATGCTGTCGATGTTGTCCGTCTAGTTTGCATCAGAAACTAATTTGGTTTTCGATATTTCGGGACAGACTTTAATTCTGTATCCTGTTTTTTTGTTTCTTCCTTCTTTTCTTCTTCTTTTTATTATTGTTATTCTTTTTATATTTTTTTCATGAGAGACATTATTCATAATTTGGTTGTTTTATTTCCATTTTTTGTTTGTCAAGAGTTTTGTTTGTTAAGTATTTGATAAATATGTGGCCTGGTCGCCCAGTAGAAGTGCTGCCGTGTCTTTCTTTTGGCAGCCACTTGGATTGATGTTATGTGTTATATATTTTATAATAAAAATGAAATAAACTGAACTGAACTCAAGGCTGTGAAGCTGGAGTTGCACCTCCAGAAGCTAAGAGAGTCGGAGCCGGTTCTGCTAATAATCTATCATTTTTGTTCTGGATGGGGGAGCTTTTCCTTACTTTCATGTACAACCTGTCGATTCTGCCCGTCTAGTTTACATGATAAACTAATGTGGTATTTCAGAATGATTTTTTGTTCTCATTACTCGAAGCTGTGGTGTCGGAGTTACACCTGTAAAGATTATGAATGAAGCTCTGAACAGAACGGGGAAAAGGATGAGCATTCTCTGTTGCATTGGCCTCAGGTGGCTTGGTGCTGCTATGAGTTATTGTTGCGCATATTGTTAGTATTGGCAACTTTGTTCCTGCATGTTTTAGCCGCTAAGGTGAAAACAGAAAAGTGACAGGCGTATAGTAAGGATTGACAATAATTGAAAAACGATTTAATTTGGTTGAAATAGCGATATAAAGAACTGAATTAGTTACTAAATTTTGGCAACTCTGTCTGGCTCTTTAGGAGTGACCGGAATCGTAGGAACAACGTAATAGCGAAAATTTACAATAATATTTTTTCCAGTGGGGGCGAAATGGCGATAGGAAGAATTAAGTTAATTACTAAATTTCGGCAACTCTGTTTGACTTTTTAGGAATGTTTGGAATCATCAGAACAGCACAGAAAATTAATAGTAACATTCTCAGTTTGGGTGAAATGGCGGCAGGAAAAACTGAATTGATCATTAAGCTTTGGCAACTTTGCCTGCCTTTTTAGGAATAACTGGAATTATTGGAACACCGTAGTTGTGAAAATCGTCAAAAAAACCATCACTCCATCCAACACTGTTTTGACAATCGTCAAAACAGCATAGTAGGGGAAATTTTATAGTAATATTTTCAGTTTGTGTGGTAGAAAGACTTTAACTAAATTAAGTTCTGGCAACTCTTTTTAAGAATGACAGGAATCATCAGAACAACACTGAACGCTATTCTATTTGCATTGTTTGCTAAGTCTTTCGTGCTTGGTTCAATATCCATGGAAACGCTTAGAAACTCTTTTTCCCACTTATTTCCTATTCTGTCATTTTTCATTTATCATTTTTCATTAAGAAGATAAATTGTTTTGACACTATCCTGTATTCGATATATTGAAACGCTGAATGTTTTGCTTTACCGTTGGTAGGGAAAGAAAATAGCCAAATAAACAGAAGCGACACATTGGCACTTAAACGAACAGAAGTTAAAAATCACTAGCGCCACTGACAATATAGTATTACCTAGCAGAACTAGAAAATTTTAAACAAGCTTAAATTTACTTAATTTAAATCCATTTCAATTTGTATTTTAATAAAAAGTTCCTTTAAGTTAAACCAGCAAGTAATTGAAAGTAGATATATTCTTTGCTTTCAAACTCTTTTTCATGGATATAAAAGAGTTGAAGTAAGGATAATCAGGCGAATATAGGCTACTTTAAAACATAGAATGTAACTGCTGTGCCCTTTTGGGGAAACCGAGCTTTTAATCTTCAGACCGATGTAGAAAGCCGAACGAAAGTAAAAAATATTGGTTAAAAATAGATACAGCTACTTTTTAAATAAAGATTCGTAAAAGGTAATTTTCAGATTTTGGGAGGGAGGCAGTTTTGTATTTTTCCATTTTTTTCAATAAAAATACCAAAAAAATATATTTTTCAGGGTAAGGGCGGCGTTGCCCCTGTCACCTCCCACAATTGGTGTCCCTGCGCTTAGTATAGAAGCCGTAAAATTGACCTGGGATTTACAGTCTAAATAACCTCCTAATTGCATTGTCAATAAATTGCAGGGAAGCTTGAAGTTGGATAATCACCTGTCCTTTTAATCGTCCCAATAATGGGACTTATCTTTTTTTTGCAGCCTGATCTGGCGATTTTTGGACTGTCTTTCTAATGGTTCTTTTCTTAGACCAGTGGCAACCCTGTATGAAATTTCTTCTTCTTTTTCTTCTTAAAATTATGTCTAATATATTAACATATTACAATTTTTGCCCAGTTTTAACTCTTCTTCTTCAAAGTATGTATCTTTTTATTTAATCGAATTGGCGAGCTTCCTTTCTCCCCTTTCTTTATTTTTCGATTCTGTGTCAATTTCTGTCAATCTTCTTTTAACGAAAAGTTAATAATTTTAGGTTTTACAAATCCCTGTCTTCACATCAGATTTGAAAGATTCTGAAAATTTAAATTCAAGTTACTAGAGTTTTCAGAATCTGATAAATTCAGTATAGATGTTAATTGGTGTATTCAAATATTGTATTTCTTTTTGTATTCTGTGTGCTAACCTATACGTATTGTACTATTCTATAGCCAAAATGATACACCAAAAATACACCAAAAATGAATTTTGGTGTATTCAAATATTGTGAAAAATAACAATAATAATAGAGACGCTCGGCACGCAGTTTTAGCATAATAAAACAATAAGACTGAATATTACATAAAGTCTGTTTTTCTCTGCTTTTCTTCTCTTTAAGGTTTTTTCTTTTCGTCTTTATATACCTCCTTTTAGTAGATCTTGCCTGTTTTTGTTTTTTCTTTTCCTTTGTGCTATCCTTTTTTTTTAGATTTCCGGTATTTTGGGCTGTATTTTGTAGACTAAAAAATGAAATGATCTGTACGGTTTTATTGAACGCATAAAATCATTCAGTCAACCCGAAACTGAATAAACTCGGTGTATTTTGGTATAAATGTGAGTTTAAACATCTGGTGACCAGAATATAGAAATGTTTGAATTCTATGTTTTTACACCCGGATTATCTGTACCATCAATTACTTCGGGATATGCCACTAGTCTTAACTGATGGATAGCTACCTGCTAAATAGTTTGCTACCCAATTAACAAGAATTCTCCAGAGACTACACTGGCTCAAAGACCTTATTTTATCCTCACACCTACAGAGGGGGGTGGAATAACACCCGAAATGCCTGAGAATTGTTGACTCAAAACATTCTTAAGGGGTTCATTCTCCTACCTCGTCCTCTGAAAAGTTTCTCTTACCCCGCTTGAGAACTGAAGCAGTGACCATTCCTACCTCGTCCTCTGAAAAGTTTCTCTTACCCCGCTTGAGAACTGAAGCAGTGACCATCTAAACTTATTCTCGGCAAAGGTGATGGCAACCTCCATAAGTCTGGTGCCAGTTCCTAGTGGTTTCAGGTCTTCAACGTTTCAGGTCTTCAACGTTTCAGGTCTTCAACGTTTCAGGTCTTCAGACGTTTCAGGTCTTCAACGTTTCAGGTCTTCAACGTTTCAGGTCTTCAACGTTTCAGGTCTTCAGACGAGGCACCCTACATTTTCGTAATAGTGCATTAAACATTCTATTTACTTTGCGTTCTTAAGTCTTACGTGGTTCTTTCACGCTATGCCGTAGAACCTTTCAAACTAGTATAGCTTAAGAGTTGACGTAATATTATGTAACCTTACATAATTTTTGTCTCTAACGTAGTCAGTGCGCTACAGACAAAGCACTACAGTGCCAAGAATCCTCGAGATCTGCTTAGAATTTTACGTTTCGGAAGTTTATGTTGCGTTGTGGAAAAGTCAACACAGCAGCAACAAAATGGAATTTCTAGATAAATGGTTAATAAATTTGGAAAAAATATTAACAAACTCTTCCTAGAAAGCCTTTCATGCTTGATCAGAGCTGAAATATTCACCCCCACTTTTTTTTTAATAGTTTACTTATGATGGTCTTGAAGATTTTGGACGATGATTATCATGGTTTTATGGATTTTTGTCTTAGCTTAGCGTGAAAGGATATACTTAGCGTAACCTGACGTAACCTAATATCATAGAAAATTACATACGTTGGGTAAAAACGGCTTAAATCGATCGTTAAATTATGTTACGTGGACGTTTCATAATCATTTTAAATCCAATTGTTGCATGGGACAACATCCCCTCTTCTTCTGTTTAATTGAAAAAACGTTTGTAGGGGAATATTAGCATCTATTAATACTATTTGTATTCCTTACTTATTTCAGGAGACCTATATTCACCTATGTTGAAATATTTTTATGGCTTGTCGTGTAAGCTTTGCTTCAATTCCTCTTTGCACTTAATAACAGATCTTCTACGTTTCTTCGTGTTGCTCAATTTTTCTGACACTTGGAAAGCCTTCGGATACTCTGAAACGCTGTTAGTATTCAACAATGCAGTAATATTGTGCTCAATCGTTCACTTTTACTTCCCATAAACACGCAGAAACAATACACATTTTGTTCAATTTTTCATAGCATTTGAAAACCTTTCAGATATTGTAAAACGTTGTAAGAATCCAAGAATGCAACAATGCAACAATCTTATCCTCATTCACGTCACTTTATTGCTTCGCGAAAGCACACACATTTTGTTTGTGAGCACTTACATTTTGTTTGTGAATCTAGTTTTTTTCAGAAAAGCTCTGAAGGACAGTTTCCCTTTTATTCTTGTGTTTAGCTTTCTTAAAGCTTGAAATTTTTTCAGATACCTTTAAATGCTGCTACAATTAAAGGGTGTTATAATGTTGTGCTCACTCGTTTCATTGTATGCTTCACGAAAACACAAAAAAACGGTATACATTCATGCACAAGGCCTTATCCATTGAGAGGGGGGGGGGGGTTGAGCCCCCCCTGAAATGTTCGTCCGAGTTGTAAAAACGTAACAAAAATGAACATAAACAAGTTTTGATGCGTTTTTAAATGTTTTTTTTTTTGTATATTCCCCCAGAAAAAAACTTTTTGTATCCCCCTCCCCCCCAAAAAAAAATCCTGGATACGACCTTGTTCGTGCATATAGTTTTTACAACCCCCGCAAAGCTTTCAAATACTGCAAAACGTTGTTGGAATTTAAGGGTGGTGTACTCTGCTCTACAAAAGCACACAAGGACAACTTGAATTTAAAGTGTGTGTCAGCCTTTTCTAAAGTTTGCAATTTTTTTCAGATATCTTAAAATGCTGGAAGAATTCAAGAGTGTTATAATACTGTGCTCAATCGTTTCGATGTGTGCTTCTCAGAAGCCGTCAAGTCAAAGGTTTGAACGGGAACCTGAGGATCAGACTGCAGTATATGGTGAAAGTGTTGTTCTTGCTTGCCGTGTCATCAACAAGTCTGGACAAGTTCAGTGGACCAAAGATGATTTTGGACTAGGGACGGATAGGGAGCTAAGCGAGTTCGAACGATACTCAATGATTGGAACTGATGATGAAGGTATTGACAGTCTTTTTAGTCACTTTTTCATACAGTTTGTTTTCTTATGTGCTATTAGCAGGGAGAATGCTGTTGCCCAATTTTTGATCAACACAGATCTTGCGGCATTTGTGCCCCCCAATATATCTTTGTTTCCATGCTCCCTTTTGCGAAAAAAGAAGAAAAGAAGAAGATTGTGTCACTATGCCTCCCCTTCCTAACTGCGCCTCCCCTAACTCGTAGGATACGATGATAATAACTGTTAAATGGCGCACTCACAACAATTGTGGTGCAGTGGGTCCATATCTTGGCTGCTGTAATGCAAGCAGTGGTATTTGATATTTCTTTTATACCCATCAAAATGTTCCAGATTCCACAACTATCTTTGAGCTCGATCGACTGATTTTGTCCATTTCCCTTATCTTACTTAACTTTCAAAACAGTTAGAAGTTTCCGTTTTTTTTAACGTTTTATATTGACCTTCCCCGTTTGCATTTTTCTTTTTTTATTTTATGTTTTCATTTTTTAAAGCCTATGTTGTACATATTTTATATATTAATTTGTTATATATATTATCAAATTTACGTATATATTTTATGTTTCTCATATTTAATTTTTATATTTTTTTTTGTTTTATTTTATCTATGTATATAATTTTCATCCCTTTTGTCTCTGCTGTCCTCGTTTGTAATTTTTTTTTTAAATACGAACTTTTAATACCAAAATAATTGCTCCTTATCTGCGATGAATATCAAAGTCAACTAGTCGAAGTTAACGTCGAAGTCTAAGTAAACAACGAATCTTTAGTTACAGTACAAGAACTCGAAATGGATTTGCAGTTTTTCTTCTACAAAATTTATCTTGAAATTACACCTTAGCGATCATTGCAGTTTATATTTGCCTGTATATCCCTGATGCCCGAATAAGTTCACCACTTTTGCCTCCTAAACCTATTACTGCCAAGATATAGAATTTCACTGCTCCCACTCACAATTTGAGGGAGATCACATTCACAGCTCCCCCTCACAGTCAATGTCTCCTCCTAAAAGCTTCTTGAATTTGGCTAAGAGTTAGTTTTTCATTACATCCCGGCATTTTGTTACAGCCTAAGTGTTACAAATAACAAGAGGTAAAACAACGAGGAATTATTTTGAGACAATAAAATTGTACTAAATGAGTATTTCGGCTCAATATCTAACAGCTGTCTGCAAAGCAAGTAAATAAATACAAAACTGGACTCAAAATAAGACATTATTCACATCCAAGTGGTACATTTAAAAAGTTGGTTCTGAAGTTTACTTACATCATTTTTTTTTTTCAACCTAGTGTATGAGAAAATACTTGACAATTAAAACTAAAGTCAAAACAGTACTAGCATCAAAATGAAATTTTACTAAATGAATATTTCGGCTCTATATCTAGGATAAATCATCAGCAAAGCAAATAAATAAATATTTGAATTTGGACTTCAAACAAAACGTTATTTACGTTTAAATTTGTTTACATCCCTTTTGTATGGTTTTCAACCGGGTGTAGAAGAAGCACCTAGACATTGAAACGACTAATTATGCATATTCTCAAAGCCTTAATTACATTGATATTTTATTTAGCCCTTTCAGCATTTTTAAGTTTAAATTTCACACAGCAAGGGCTCATGATTAAATGTTTTTAAGCTTTCGAAACTTTTATCAGAATAATGAATAAATCCTCTCCTAGCATAATCACCATTATCTCAACAAACTTTGAACTTGATTTTTTATTCTCTCTCATTTTATTTCACATTATAATCTAGGTTTTGAAATAGTTCGCTCCCTAATGGGAGCGTGTTTTATCACCAAGTACAAACATCGATGTCCCAAAATTATCTTTGAGTGTTAATCCTTTTTTTTCCACTCCGTAAAGTGGCTGACAGAGCTTTTAGGGGGGGCGAGAGTCTAAACATTGAAGATTTTTCCGGAAACAGAGAGCCAGGAAATGTCGAGGTGAACTTTAGTAGCCGTGAAAAGGCTAAGAATTTTGAATAAAAGCCTGGATATAAACATAGGCTTAGTTGTCTTTGAATACTTGTAACTATAGATTGGGTTTGCTCTTTACTAGGCTGCTCCTAAGAGGCAACCGTGATAAAATATGTCATGTGTACGTGTGATAGTACGTTTAAATGTATGTAATACGCTATAATAATCTGTAATACTTGCAGTGTTGCCACCCTGGCCTGGAAGAATTTACTAAATCTGAATGGAAAAATTTACTGAATCGCATCTGTTTATACTAAATGGTCAAAATTTCTTTTTGCGCGCACCATCAAGCATCAATTTTAACTTTAGGAGGATAATCAATAGGATTTTCACAATCTTTTTTCCTTTTTCTTTTTCTTTTTTCCTCTTTTCCTCTTTCTTTCGTTTTCATAGTCTGATTGAAAATTCTGGAAACCTATAATAGCCACAATATCTAACGTAATCGAAATCAGATTTTGTAATGAATGAACCCTAATTTTTTCCCTGAATTCATGGAAAATAACAAAACTTCTGTATACAATAAATCATGAGTTTTTACTAGATTTCGGGAAATTTACTAGATCCTCTAAATCTATTAGATTTTTATTTACTAGATCTAGTAAAATCCTACTGGCGTTGGCAACCCTGAATACTTGTAATTAATATGTATGTGTATGTGTGATAGTACGCGTAAATACACGTAATGGGCTATAATAAGTTGTAACACATGTTAAATACGTATGTGTATCGTGTGATAGTACGCGTGAATACACGTAATGAGCTATAGTAAGTTGTAATTCATGTTATATGTTTAATAAAATATGCCATGGCTGATCCACATTTTCTCTTTTAGTCTTGTAATTTTTTGTTTTTCCGGGTAGCAGGAAAAGGGTTTTATCCTAATAATTTGTATTGCATGTTGAAATAAAACGGTGTTTTTGAAATGTTTTTATATTTCATTTTTTTAGTCTTTGGTAAACCTTTTGGGTGAAAGCGTGAAGTAATACATGTATTAGGATGTAATACGATAAATAATATCAACGTCCTCCCAAGTATTTTATTTTTATTTGTCTTATACTTTCCTTGTTCTGGTAGTTTCCTGCTCCAGTCTGCCACATTTTCCAAAGAGGATTGTTGCTTAATAATAAATAAAGGCAGCACGCTATAATAAGTTGTAATACATGTTATTTGATGACTTCTTGTAGAATACTTTATGTCTGACTTTTAAATCATTAAAATTTTATTTTTCTGGGTAGTGGTAAAAATTGGAAAAAAATTAGTACATTTTGAGATAAAAGAGCAGTTTTTAGATTTTTTTTTTCATTTCATTCTCTTTAGTCTTTGGTAAATCTTTTGGAGGAAAAAGAAGTAATGCATGTAATACGGTGAACAGTTATACATACATGGAATAATTATGCATGTAATACGCAGTAATAAGCTGTAATACTTGTTATACAAATATCCCTTATAAATTACATAAAATAATTCTTATAAAATATGCCTGATTTTTATATCTTGAAAATTTCATTTTTTCCAAGTAGTAGAAAAAAAAATTCCACTTTCTCGTGTATTTTTAGACAAAAGTTTTTTTTCAAAATTTGTATTTTATTCTTTTTCTAAAGCTAGCAAATAAGTTTAAATCTAAATAATATTTTTTATATGTCCATTTTCATTTATTCTTTGTTAAATATTTTACGATTGAAATGTAAATCTTCATATTTCGCATTAAAAATTCATACTTTATACTAAAAAGTTTCAATTAGAAAGGTTCTCGTCGAGATCATGGCAACCTTTCTTTCGAACAATCAATAGCCATATCATTACTTGTATAATATACCTTATATACCATATACCTTACCATATACCTTATACCTTATACCATATACCTTATATACATTGCTTGTATATAAGGCAAAGTTAGTAGGATAAGAATGCTTTGATGCTACTGTGTAATTTTTGCAGAAATCCTTTGTAGTCTTTAAATCATCTTCTAGTCTATTCTTTTTTGTGCTTTTACGCACTACTACTAACGACTCACTGCAGCACCAAGCCGCCTGAGGAGCTCATCTACGTACGCTCTTCCTCCTCCCCAATCTATTAAAAGCCTCCCTCTACTAAGAAGTTCCAGTTCTCCCTAAGTCCTTCCTTGCGACCCCCCTCTCACGCCATTCAGGGATAACTTGTTTTTTGTTTGACCCTAGATGGTTGGCCTGACGGTTATAGAAGAAGTTTTTAGATGGATAGGCTGAAACATGGAACCGAGAACGTCAGGAGACGCGAAAGCGGACTTTTTAAGTGCGTCTAGATACGCTGAAAGGCTAAGAATTCGAAATAGAAGCCAAGTTTTAAACTTTCGCCATTGTGCCCTTCAAATGTATTGGAAGGGCACATAGGCTCGATTCGTCAAGAGGAGGAGGGGGCGGATGATTTATTTTTCAGGGAGGAACAAATATGGAAATCATAATAGCTGGTGGGTTTCGCGGGGTCAGGCTCTAAGTTTTTCTTTTTGCTTTTTCTTGTTTTTGTATTTTCCCGGTTATTTTTTTAATGTGCTCTTTCCTATTGTTATTTTTACTGTTAAATAGCAATCCTAAAATATCTTGATTTTTTCATTTTTTAAGGCTTGTTTTGATTTGTTGTTTGATTGGGACAAAAAAAAAATGTTTTTCCTATATTAAATCGTGTGCATGTTTATTAAAATGTACATTAAACTCCTGTACACAGCGCAATTTATTTTCAAAGCTTTAACCAATAATATCTAATTAATGAGTAGGCTATCTATACTACAAGATTAATTAAAGGTAAGCTTATATCAAATCAATTCAGGGGGATCACTCTACGTTTATATCATTTTTAATCTGATGCTAATTCTTTTATGGTTTAATGTTTTAACCACTTAATGTTTAATGTTTAAGTGAAGTTGAAACCACTTCTTCATCTAACTTTGACAACTTCTATCCTGAACAGTTTTAGTGCCAATAATGTTGATAGAAAATAATATGTCAAACCAATTTTTGAGACATTTCTCTATAATTGAAAAGCAGATCTGATTCTAGTGATGTGATAATGCAGATTTCAGGAGAAAGTGGGTTTCTGATTGATGGAATCCATTTAGGGAAGCAGATACGGGGGAATCGTTTTCGTTAGTAAGATTACAGTGAACTAGACCAGTATCATCAATCATTTTTAAAATATCTGAGTTTATATTTCTATCATTTTCACTCTTAATCTGAAATTAAAAGAAAGAATAAAAAAAAGCAACAATATTTCTAAAGTGCATGAATCTGATTTTTTATGTAATTTCTCAGAAATTTTCAATGATCTTGTTTTTTTAAACCATCATTTAAAATTATAAATAGTTTGTCAAGAGTGGCGTCAATTCACAAAAAAAAATGTTAAGGGGGCGTGGGAGGGGCAAAAGGCGTTTTTAAATGAAAATAAAAAAGGTATTTTTCAATGAATATAGCAAAAAAATGGGTTTTCAAAATCTAGGAGAGGCATGGGCAAAAAAATATGGGGGGTAGTATACTCCCCCTCCCCGAGTGACGCCCTTGTTTGTCAGTAGTAACTTTGGATTTTATTGGTTTCCCATCATTTATGCCTCCAGCAGCGAGAAGAGAGAGAGGAGTTAGGAAAAGAATATTTCTCTCCCGTTTTAAAGACCCAAATTATAAAAAAATGCAATTTTTCCTAACATTCGGATAAAATTTTTGAATTTCTATGCAAAAGAACTTTATTCTGACCCTAATCACACCCATTACAGTATGATCTCACCAGCGAACAGAATTCAAAAGTGAATTAATATAAAGTATTTTAACTTCACTCTAAGATTAGCTGCCTCATTTTAGAGGACAACAATATTTTCAGATGTTTAATCATTCTTCTATATTATGACCTGGACCTTGGAAACTTTTTACAAGGGAAATTCCTGTTGATCTTTAAAAGGATTAAAACTAAATTCTTTCAAATATTGCTTGTTGTATCCCTGACAACAGAATGTCCCCTTTTCTTGGCCCCATTACGTAAATTACATCTAACCATTATACATTTATAATATTGACCCTAATTTGAGGCTATTGTTACGTTATGTTTTGCGTAATGTTAATCCGTCAGTGGATATTTCTTTCATGTAATTAAATAAAGTTTTTTGAAATAAGGTCTTACCCTGATTAAATGTATCTACTTATCTTGTAATATGTGCATGTTTGTTTCTTGTTCAAAATCATCCCTTTATTTTAGGGATATCCAAGCTAGGGAGCAGGGAAACTTGTTTGCTCTTTGTGCTTTCTTGACTAAACAAATAAACAATCTGCACTGTTTTCAAATGCAACTTAAAATGCAGCAAAGTAATTTGTTGAAGCAAACTACTTTGTTGAAGCATATATATATATATATATATATATATATATATATATATATATATATATATATATATATATATATATATATATATATATATATATACATATATATATATATGGATATATATATATATATATATATATATATATATATATATATATATATATATATATATATATATATATATATATATATATATATATCAGGATACACATATATATATATATATATACATATATATATATATATATATATATATATATATATATATATATATATATATATATATATATATATATATATATATATTTATATATATATATATATATATATATATATATATATATATATATATATATGTGTGTGTGTGTGTGTGTGTGTGTGTGTGTGTGTGTGTGTGTGTGTATATATATATATATATATATATATATATATATGTGTATATATATTTATATATATACATATATTTATATATATATATATATATATATATATATATATATATATATATATATATATATATATATATATATATATATATATATATATATATATATATATATATATATATATATATATATATATATATATATATATATATATATATATATATATATATATATATATATATATATATATATATATATATATTAAACATCCCTAGGTCCTTCGCCGCCCATATACTCTGCAGAATTGAGTTCCACGCACCAAAATATTTTTCGGTTGGAGCCATGAATATATCAGTCTCATTTGGTGCGTTAATGGTATTTTTGTTAACAAAAAAGAACATTACGAAGGTAGGAAGGGGATTGTCTACCCCTTCAACCCTCGCGCTAAAAACTGACTAATATTTCCATGAAACTATTTTAGGATGGAACAGACAGTCAGTTGGCTTTTGCCAATGTTTTTAATGATTGCCTTTCCAAAGATTTGAAAGTTCTAATTTCTAAAGAAAATTTAACTAATAGGAAATATTCTCGAAGCATCGTGATATGCAGGTTGAACTTTTGATCACAATGCACTTATGTTGTGGTATTCATTCTTAAAGTATGGAGATAAAAAAAAAGACATCAGCCTAAACAGCAGGATTTTTGGGAGGAGTATAGAAGTCTCCCTAATATATAAATGGAAGATTTCTATTCATTTGAAGTTTTAATCTCGCTCTTTACTTTTTTTTAAAAATCCTTTTCATTTAATTCCTGATTGTTTTAATAGCAGATGTAGGTCTATGCTGTCTTAAATCCCCTCAATCTGCCCATTATGTTAAATCCTACCTTTTTTATAACAATGTTTCCAGAATCAAACAACCCATTTAGGTTTATTTACTTAATGCACTTAAATATGATTATCCTTGTTAATATAGGGTGACTTGTCACCCTCAACTCTCCTCCTCCATAAACTAAAATTTTAAAACAATTTCGGAGATAGGGACTGCTATAGACAAAATGAATTTCCATGTCAAAAACGTCTTACAAATTTAAATCATATATTAAATTACATTCGTTGAATACATGAAAAAAAAGCTTTCTTTTTAAATCAGTTAAACATTCATAATTATCTATTGTCCATTTACTGAATTGTAGTTTTCAGCAAAGTGCAATCGACCATTTAACATTATGAATGGGAGTCGAGGGAGCAGCAGACACCTCCTATTCAGGGATTCTGCCTGTTCAAGTTTTAACCTCATACTTCACTTTTACTAAAAAAAAAAAGTATGATTGCATTGAATTTTGTTTAATTTTTTTCCGTAAAAGTTGCATTTGGTGAATTAAAAATTCAAGACTGTGTTTTTTCTCCTTTCATCCAGCATACTTTGATGCCAGTTAAACAAAATTTATAATGATTTATAATAAATTTATAATAATTTATAATAATTTATTTATAACCCGTTAATGAACATAGAAGAAAAGCAGTGTACAAAGAAAAAAAGGAAAAAATACAAAATACAAAAACTCTACAAATGAACGAAAATACGGATGAACCTGTGGTGTGGCCTGAGCTTGCCAGGAGCTGACTTTAGGAACTTAACGTGAAGTAACTCAGACTTATTCGTCATATCAGGTGCAGTATAATTATGAATAAGTTTTTTGGTTCTGAGTACGCTTTCCACGGTTCCGCCGCGCTTGGCACTCTGAGGCAAGTGTCATCGGGTGCAAGGCCGTACAAATGTTTGTTTGACTACTGAAAACCTAACAAAAATGGATCTATATAAATTTTGTATGCGTTTTTTGTAACCCCCCCCCGCCCCGAAAAAAATCTTTGAGTAACCCCCTCCGAAAAAAAATCCTGGGTACGGCCTTGACCGGGTACAGATGATTTATGAGAGTCGGGCATCCCTCGTCTAAAGCAAAACCTAGTTAGTGTTTTTCAAAAATGGTGTTTGATTTTTGCGAAAGTTGGTATTATTGTGCTGTCTACTATGCTTTGGTTTAAAACGCTCTTATTGGAATATAAACCTTGCATTTATAATTAGTGATTTCAAGAACCCTTAATTACCCATTGTAATGGAAGTCACATACGTCGACTGTTGTAGTATGTACTTACCACTGTAGGCTATATAAAATTAGATTGTACAATCATTCCCTATCTCAACCATTAGACAAAGCCGGACAGAGATGCAAGTGCTCCGGAGTACATAGAAACATAAGCGACATTAGATTTTTTCACGGGTAGACAACTCAGATTTCTCCGCGTAACTTGGCTCCACCTTTGTAACACTAACTTTTAAAGAATCTTATTTTAAATTAAGCTATTCCAACACATATATAAAAATCGGTAATTAGTAGTGTAATGTTATTATTAGATGTTTTTAGAAATTACAAGTCTCGAAATGGTTTTAATGGCATTTGAGAAAGGTTCTGCCAAAATAACATGTTCCAGGATAATATACACTGGACCACTGATGGCAGATTCAAATAGAGGAGCTGTTTTTAAGCGCCGATAATGTAGTAGCCAAAGTTACTGAGTTCGATTATACGGCATAGAAAATTACTGAGTTCGATTATACGGTATAGAAAAATTACGGTATAGAAAAATTACTGAGTTCGATTATACGGTATAGAAAAATTACGGTATAGAAAAATTACTGAGTTCGATTATACGGTATAGAAAAATTACGGTATAGAAAAATTACTGAGTTCGATTATATGGTATAGAAAAATTACTGAGTTCGATTATAAGGTATATAAAAATTACGGTATAGAAAAATTACTGAGTTCGATTATACGGTATAGAAAAATTACGGTATAGAAAAATTACTGAGTTCGATTATACGGTATAGAAAAATTACGGTATAGAAAAATTACTGAGTTCGATTATACGGTATAGAAAAATTGCGGTATAGAAAAATTACTGAGTTTGATTATACGGTATAGAAAAATTACTGTATAGAAAAATTACTGAGTTTGATTATACGGTATAGAAAAATTACGGTATAGAAAAATTACTGAGTTTGATTATACGGTATAGAAAAATTACGGTATAGAAAAATTACTGAGTTCGATTATACGGTATAGAAAAATTACGGTATAGAAAAATTACTGAGTTCGATTATACGGTATAGAAAAATTACGGTATAGAAAAATTACTGAGTTCGATTATATGGTATAGAAAAATTACTGAGTTCGATTATACGGTATAGAAAAATTACGGTATAGAAAAATTACTGAGTTCGATTATACGGTATAGAAAAATTACGGTATAGAAAAATTACTGAGTTCGATTATACGGTATAGAAAAATTACGGTATAGAAAAATTACTGAGTTCGATTATACGGTATAGAAAAATTGCGGTATAGAAAAATTACTGAGTTTGATTATACGGTATAGAAAAATTACGGTATAGAAAAATTACTGAGTTTGATTATACGGTATAGAAAAATTACGGTATAGAAAAATTACTGAGTTTGATTATACGGTATAGAAAAATTACGGTATAGAAAAATTACTGAGTTCGATTATACGGTATAGAAAAATTACGGTATAGAAAAATTACTGAGTTTGATTATACGGTATAGAAAAATTACGGTATAGAAAAATTACTGAGTTTGATTATACGGTATAGAAAAATTACGGTATAGAAAAATTACTGAGTTCGATTATACGGTATAGAAAAATTACGGTATAGAAAAATTACTGAGTTCGATTATACGGTATAGAAAAATTACTGAGTTCGATTATATGGTATAGAAAAATTACTGAGTTCGATTATACGGTATTGAAAAATTATGGTATAGAAAAATTGCTGAGTTTGATTATACGGTATAGATTTATATACAGTGGTGCTTACTGTGTTTTGCTTAGAATTGTTATTAGTGGCGTCAAACTTTGTAAATTTCAACCGTGGGGCATATTAAAAGTTACTTTGTAGCTTTGATTGGTGGGGAGCTGTTATGTTCTTCTTTTGCTTCTACTTGAGTACAAATACTGCTTGAATATTTCATCCAAGCACTTCGACGGTGTACTTAGCAAAATTGAAGCAGTTCTTAAAATACTTAACAGAAGTACTGACTTTAAAGTGCAAGGTCGTAAAATAATACCACTACTACCAAGTCGACATTAGTATGTACTCGACATGTTTCTTAATCATCAATATTTACATTTTGACTTTATTTAATATATAAGCCGTCACAGATATAAATTACTACGCTATGAAAAAAATTGCTTACGCTTAGCAATCGCTACGCCTTAAAAAAAACACCTTCATCCAAATACGACCAAGTCGACATTAACACATCGACATCATCAAGTCGATATCATTAATACTTATACTGGAACTTTCCACAACCACATGCCACAGAAGCTCGTCTAAAACCACAAGTGACGTATAAGTCCAAAATTTAGGAAGAAGTAGAAGATCTTTTAGGGAAGCATGGCTTAACCTTAGAACTGAACAGGGAATGTCAGCTACCCTCCTCCTCCCTAGTTGCCTAAACAGATACAAAAAGGATATATAGCAACTTCCTGATAAATATTTTAATTTTCGGTACTGGTGCTTTACATGGGCACTTCTAAAAAGTCAAGTTTGATTAATGCTAATGAAATAATATAAAATAGGATGAATATATAATAGTTTATTGACAAATTTGGGCTATATATTTGCATATTAGGGGTGAGGGGTAAAGCATAGCATATATTAGATACGTAACCTAACCTAACCCAGGTACCTTTTCCCCCTTAAACCCCAAAAAACAATCGTTTAAATATTGTAATTCATTGAGAAACCACAGCTTTGCAGTCATTTATATATAGCGGTCTCTTGAGAATAGCCTGTTTGACGGGTTTTTCGTGACTGGTTTCCTTGTACAATATATAAAAGTGTCCATATAACGCACCAGTGCCCAATTTTCTTCCAGACCAATTATTTTCAAACTTTAGTCCTGGGGACATCTTGCCAGGTTTTTCCTCTTGAAACAAATTCTATGAATTTTCCTGTGCTTGGTGCTTAAAGGCTCGTTTTTATGCTCGAATTCTCCTGCGGGTTTCCTTCATGCCAATCGTAAGAGGGAGAAATGAGGGGCTGTTTTGAAGATAACTTGTCTCCTCATCTTTTCTTGTCTCTACATAAAGAGTATTTACTCTCTCTCGAAAATTCCAGTTCATCCTTGCTTTCTAGTTTTGCTTGTAGGGAATTTAGATTTCTGTCTAAAAGAACAGGGCTCTGTATGATTTAGTACCATTATACATAGCAGACAATTTCCCTCTTAATTTACAGAAGGAGAATTTAAAGAGGGTCTGCTAGGCATAATCAGGAACCAGCGGGAGAAAGCTTGGAAGGGATATAGCTTAAAATTGGGACAAACTGCTGATATGAAAGGACATTACTCAACTGAAGAAATTCGTATTTGACTCGTTATCGTGTATCCCTGTTTTGTATCTAAGGGATGTAGGACTAATATATTGGGTAATTTATTATGTCCCTTCTGCTATTGCTCACTTGGTGACTAGTCATATTGTTCCCTCCCTCCCTCCCTCAGGCTTACTAATTTTCTCATAAAATGGCTAGGACTCCAAGAAGGAAAATCCGAGAAATTTGTCTTTATTGTTCTTTTTCAATCTGTTAATTTAAAGTTGCAAGGTCAACTAAAAAGGGAAATCGTCCTAAAATTAGATTATCTTATCCATTTCTCGGAATTGTTATGTTAATTGTATCCTTCCTATATGTGTAAATTAAATAAAAAAAACAAGTTTTTTCAACTGAAAGCAAGGAACAACATTAAAACTTAGAACGAAAAGAAACTATTACGTATATGAGGGGGTTCACCCCCTAGTCAATACCTCGCTCTTTAGGCTAAAGTTCGAATTTTGTTCGAATCACAAACCCCTGAATCACAAATGCCGTTTAATTAGGATAAATAGCTCTTTTGAAAGTACTAAAAAAAACTTTAGCGTAAAGAGCTAGGTATTGGCGAGGGTGCGAACCCCCTCATATACGTAATAATTTCTGTTCGTTTTAAGTTTTAATGTTGCTCCTTACTGTCAGTTGAATTTTTTTATTTAATTTCTGATCGTCTTTTAAATAATGCTGGAAAATCCGGCTCCCCATTCATGAGAAATGTCCCTTCCCCCATGAAAACATCCTTGCAGCCTTTCCCCTGGGAACTATGTGGCGTGAAGTCATCCTGAAAGAAAGATTTATTAGATTTTCGACTATGCTGAACAAAATGGCTATCTCAAAACTTCGATCAGGTGACTTCGGGAAAAAATGAGCGTGGGAGGGGGCATAGATGCCCTCCAATTTTTTGGTCAGTTGAAAAGGGCACTAGAACTTTTAATTTTCGTTTGAACGAGCCCTCTCACGATATTCTAGGACAGCTGGATGGATGCGATCACCCTTGAAAAAAAATAAATAAAACAAACAAAAAACACGCATCCGTGATATTTCTTCTGGCAAAAAATACAAAATTCCACATTTTTGCAGATAAGAGCTTGAAACCTCTACAGTAGAGTTTTCTGATACGCTGAATCTGATGGTGTGATTTTTCATTAAGATTTAATCACTTTTAGGGGATGTTTCCTCCTTTTTTCGAAAATAAGGTAAATTTTTTCAGGTTCGTAACTTTTGATGTGTTAGACTACATTTGATGAAACTTATATATTTAAAATCCGCATACAAATCCAATTCTTTTGATATATCTATTAGTATCAAAGTTCAGTTTTTTAGAGTTTCGGTTACTATTGAGCTGGGTCGCTCCTTACTTGCACTGTTCGAAAAGTGAAAATATGAGTATAAGTTTGGCAATCATCTACAAGGCCGTATCCAGGAAGGGGAGGTAGGGGATTTGACCCCCCCCCCCCCGAAATTTTTGTCCGACTCGTAAAAATGTAACAAAAATGAATATACATAAATTTTTGATGCGTTTTAAAACTTTGCCTTGTAACCCCCCCTCCCCCCTCTCAAGAACCGATTATCGATGCTTGAAACTGAATAGATAATCTGTGACTAAAATGAGATTTTCACACGAGATGCGTAATTGTTACTATAATTGCGAAATTTCGCCGTGCGCACTGCATATTATTGTTTGCAAACAATCATGATTTTTCACATTTTTACCAGAGTCGGCTTGAAAGAACGTAATTCTTATTTCGTTTAAAAGTGTATCACACGGAATCAGACCAATGGATTGTGAATTCTGCAGAATTAGAATTGCTATCGAATTCGGTGAGAAACATACATTAGTCGTGCTGCCTGCGCTCCAGAATGAAATTATCATTAAATTATTAATTAATTAATAAGTATCTATATGCGTTCCGAAACACCAGATAATAAAAACAAGGACACTTCTTTGTATTACAAGCGCAAAAACGACTAAAATTCTATTACTATTTTGACCACACAGGGGGTTGAATTTGTATTTACGAGCAAGGGCGGATCCAGGATTTTTTTAGGGGGGGAGGCAAAATAGGTTGATCCGATAAATTTGCGTTAGGTGCAAGTTTAATTAACGCAAACTTATGTTAACTAAGTAAACTGCACTACTTTAGACTCAATGTTAGGGGTGGGGGTGCGCGCCCCCTGGATCTGCCACAGGTTACGAGCCATGTATTTGTGCATTATTCGGTACACACTCGAGAATGTGGATCTACAGATAATACGATAACCGGTTTCTTCGTTAGTTTCTTTCAGCTTAGCGTGAAACAAACTAAGAAAAGTGACGGAATATAGATGGGAAATATATAATTTGGGCTATATATTTGCACATTTGGGGGGGGGGGCTGGATAAAGTATTCGGACAGATTGAGCTTAGAAGACACTTCTTACTTCATAATATGCAGGATACTTGTAGTTAACACATTTTGCATGCAAACCATCTTTACTCACCCCCCCCCCCTAATGTGCAAACATATAACTCAGGTTTGTTTCTAAAGTATTATATTTTCATCATATTTTGATATATTTCATTAGGATTGATCAACCTTCATTTCTCGAGTGTGTATCGAATAATGAACAAGTACCATGACCGATTTTAAGATAAAAAATAATTATAATTAATAATAATTGGCTCCTAAGACGAACCGAGTGAGAAAAATGGAAGTTTACAAATATTCCTATTTAATATTATTTCTGACATTTGATTCTGATATGGGTTAATATTCTCTTTTCCAGGAACGTACGCCCTAAGAATACAGCCTGTCACTTTAGAAGACGAGGGGAAATATCAGTGTCAAGTAGGTCCAGGACCAGATCCGGAAAATGAAGGTCCAATCCGCTCAAGATATGCAACTCTTACTGTATATGTACCTCCGGATCCGCCTCAAATCGTTCAAAGTTCCCATTTAGTTACGACTGAAGACAGAGAGGTTGAATTGGAATGTCAATCAAGGGGAGGGAAACCAGCATCTGAGGTATAATTGCATTGTTTGTTAAAAAAAAAAAAATCGAAAAAGTCGGTATTTATGGAAGAAGCCTTGGATATTGAAAATACAAAGTTCTCCCTGTTATCAACGGCTATTCTCTATGAGTCTATAGGGTTGAAGGAGTCCTTTTGTTTGATTGGATTTTGACCTCTTACAAAAATTTGATCCCTAAAATTTTTCGAAACGCCTATGTTCGTATTGAAATTCTCGAATTTAGTCATGTAATAATCGGATGTAATGGTTCCCGGGGGTTGAGCTCTGTTTAAAAAAAAAAAAAATTGGTGGATGAATCAGGCACGTGCGCATGATTTATTTTTTTGGGGGGGATTAAAAAAATTAAAAAAATTGATTAAAGAGTTCCCAAATTCATGAGAATTAAGGATTTTTTTTACACAAGTCCTTTTTAGTAACTGTGCTATTAACGAGACCTTATCCTGATAATTTTTCTAGAGATACTTAAAAAGTCGGAAAATTAAACCAAATTTTCCCTTAATGCCGAAAATTGGGTGGACGATTAATATTTTGGGCTTTTGCCTAATTTGAAACATATTTTCCGTTATATATATATATATATATATATATATATATATATATATATATATATATATATATATATATATATATATATATATATATATATATATATATATATATATATATATATATATATATATATATATATATATATATATATATAATGTATACATAGGAAGTGCAGGGGGGGGGGCAGCCATCTTGTGCTTTCGCATATCCTTCCTGTTTACCTTCCTCAGATTTCTCCAGACACCCATCTAGAGCTGGGTCGACTCTGGGTGAGCTTACAGAGTCAATTCATGCCACTGATCTCGGTTTCAACCCAATAACCAGCGATACGATGAGTAGAACCTCTCGGAGAACCTCCCTTTGTCCTCTCGGACAAAGGGTCTCATATCAAGCGCGCTAACCACTCAGCTAGGGCGGCGTACTCATAAAAGGATAAATGTAAATATCCTCCCCCCTAACATTAGGTTGAAGGGACTAAAAATCTGCTCCTTTTTTGTTTTCGACCCACCGGAAAACTCCTAATACTCCTCCTCCCTAAGGCTTTGACCTGTTTACGTTTATTTACTATATGTATTTAATACTCTCCATTGCTATTAGTATTTATTGCCTAATTCAAAAGCTAATCTGAAACTTACTACCTTAAATAGATTCTTATTGATTCCTTTCATAAATAAATTACTTGGTATTTTTAATTCCCTTTTTGTTTCATATAATTCTAATTTTAAGTTTCTTGCAATTACGCTAACAAGGTCCTTGCGGTCCTATTTTCAAATTCAAAAATAAAACCTTTAATCCTTAGGAAAATATTTTGGAAATATCTTGGATGGATATGAATAATAATAGTTCCAACGTAGATCTCCTTTAATACACGTGCAAATATACGGAATTCTCTTAATGCACAGGTTCTTTGACAAAATGTCCTTGTAAAAAGTAGTGAGGTTCAGACTTTATCCTTCTTCAGTTTTTTCTCAGTCTTATCTTGTCCGTTTATTATTAAAGATATTAAATCCTTTATTTAAGATGGTATATTCTTCCATTTATTATTTTTCCTTGTTTTTGGGAAGGAGTTATTGGAGGGAAAAACGTGTGAATATTATTATTCACTTCCAGAATTTCTAGAGGTAAGAAAAGTTGGGGAAGGAAAAAGAAATAATCAATTTCTAATTTGAACCCATTTCTGGCTGTTTTTTTTTTAATTACGATGTTTTGGGAGGAGCGTAGCAAAATTAATAAAACTAAATAATAAAAAAATCTTTCTGAAAAGAAGTACTAAATTAAACTTAAAGAAAGTAAAAAAACACAGGAATAAAAATAAAATAGTAATCTTAGTAATAAATAAAAATATTAATAAAAAAAAACTATGCTTTTTATTACAGACTACTGTTGTAGTTTTTCCCCAAACATTTTGAGCAATTTATTATAAATCATTAGTATATATGCAAAGACATGTACAAAAACATTTTTTGGGGTAGGGGAGGGGGGCCAATAATAAAAAATATTTGTATATGATATTTTGAAACAAAGTGTCAGAGGCCCTGCTGAGAGATAGTGTTTTCACGATATATCTTCATTACTCTGCCCAACTCAAGTTACTAAGCCCAGAATTTTTTTGTATATAAGGGACATACCAGAATTTTCGTTACTTGTGCACTAAATGGTACACACGAAAGAAGTCAAGATTTGTTTATGTTAATAATAAAAAAATATTATGAATATATAATAGTTTAGAAACAAATTTGGGCTATATTTTTCCACCTTAGGGGGGGGGGGGTAAAGCATACAATATATTGAATACGTAACCTAACCTAGGTACCTTCCCCCCCTAAACCCCAAAAAACAACAGTTTAAATATCGTAAACGCAATGAAAATCAGGCTTTGCATTCCATTTCTCTATTGCAAATACCCGTTAGCGGGTTTCGTGTCTGGTTTCGTTGATACAGTCTATAGCGATGTGTACCAATTAGTGCACAACTTCCAAATTTTCTTCTTCCTCCAATGCGTATTGGGTCACTGGAAATCCTGCTTTTACTAAATTGACTGAAAGAGGTTTTGAAGCCCCAGTTCGGGCTATATTTCTAATTTAGGTATTTATATTAGAAAGCTGTTTATTGATAAAGTCTCCTAGTTGTCTTCGGTCAATGAAGCTTTTATGAAGGTAATATAGATAGATAGATCGTGTATTTCAAAAAGCCCAAGAGCCATATACACACAAAAAATATGAAAATAGAAAAATTACAACAGAGCAAATTACAAACACACATTAACATGAATACATAGCGAAAAATACCTTCTGGTAAAATACAAAAAAAATACAAAAAAAAAAAACAAAAAACATTAACAAAAAAATACTTTAATTCCATATAATTAATAATAATTAATTTTAAAAAAATTTCCTTCTTTTTAATCCCTTGTCTATGTACGCACCAATACGAAATATTGTGGTTGGATTAATACTTTGTAATATATTTGGAAGCAGCAAAATGTTCTAAATATATGTTCTAAATTTGGTCGTGGTCTGATTTGGCCTAATTCGTCCTTTGGTCTAAATTTGGCGAATATTTTCAGGCTCATACCTTCATTCCCTCCCTAATTATAAGACTTAACAGATTTTGGGAGGAAATTTCGCTTTAAATTTAAAAAAAATGAAATTTTTTGAAAAATCCAATTAGCAATTTTTAAAACAATCTCTTGAGTTTTTTGGTTTATTTGTCTTTTTAAGTTTCGAAGAAGTACGTGTAATGGTTGCTTAAGAAGGGATTATACCAGAAACACCCGTGAGCCGTATATTCTTCCATGGACTGCTTGTGCCTTTATATTACCCTAAATTCAGATATTATTCGTATCTTCATCCTAAGAAAGCATAAAAATAACCTTAATTAGTTTATAGGCCTTAAGGCTTATGATACTGTCCTCCCCCCCCCATTCCTCGCAAGTACGGCTGAGATCTTACCAGAGAGTAAAGATATCTTTAATAAGAAATAACTGAATGTATAAAGAAAATGCATAAGTTGCTTAAGTTATGTCCTCCACCGGTATTTATAGAATTTTGATTTTTCAAGGGGTCCTTAGGTAAGCCATGGATAGGCTGTAGGTAGTTTTTTCTTAGCCTTACCTAGGTGAGCTAGGAATTGTGGAAGCTTTCGGTTCAACTGGCAATTAGCCTAATGCATTTCTGGAAAATCTGGGAAGGCACTACGATTTCTCAGTAAACTAGGGAAGGGTCATGGTCCCAAGGATTACCCCTGAATTGTATTCATGTAGCCTTAGTCATCCGACCTGAGTCTCATATCCAATTTCATTTGAGGGTTGTCTTAAAACTCTTTGGAATGTGTTTTCTACATTCATAAAGCCGCTGCCAAAGGCCATTGACGACTTACATGAGTAGAAACTGAAGAGAAATAAAATAATACCATCTACCGTTTCCCTGTAAAATCCTAGATAAGAGTAGTCTATACGTTTGTTATTTTACTGTGCTGCATATGGTGCATATTTGCACCATGGTTTTGCATATGTGCTGCATATTTTACTGTGCTGCACATCGCTATGCTGCATATGGGGCTTGTCTTACATGATCTGAATCTAGTTTTACCGCGAGTCTGGAGAGATTACGGTTTAACGAACTCCCGCGTAATATCTGAACTCGAGACGCCAGGTGAGGCGCAAAACGCCTGCTGCGAGTACAACTAATTCAACTGCGCAACGCTATACTGCCCATAGTGCTAGTCCTCATATTTCCTATAAGAACCGTGTTAAAGCTCCCATTCTCTTTTGGATCCCTTTTTCTGTGGACCCTATTTGGAACTATGTCTAACCCGTTTTTGATTCAGTTCTGCATTGAATGGACCGAGGGGCTGCTGACTTTCCTCCACCTGATATATTTCTCGGAACGTCACGTGTGCCGCAACAGTTCTGGCATGCTTGACACAGTTCCGCAACGCTTGGCACTTTGTCACGCGCCACCTCGTGTACGTGATTTTTGAGAATCGGCAAATCCTCGGAATGGAATTGAACATCAGCAATAAGTAACGAACGCATATCGAATAAAACTGTTGGTTCAAAAATGATTTGAAATTTGATATGAAAGTTTCCCGTCTTTGTTCTGTAATAGACAAAGTATCAAATATATTATGTTTGTCTTTGCAAGAATTTGATCTATACATTACCCTACCTTGCAATTTGTTCCTCTAAGAAATCTGACCTGAATATCCTTTGTACTTAGCATTATTCTATATTTGCCGCGTTTGTTTGGGTCATTAAACATCAGTTTAAATTTGAGAAGATCGCCAAGTACTTCCAAGATAATTTGGGCCTTCAGCAGACTTTATTATACATATAGACTATTACTAATTAGCCTACTTTTATAAATGATTTGCTTGTAATTGCAGATAGAGGGACGAGTAAGAGTGAATCTCCCCCAATGTTGCTGAAATATACCCCCACACCCTCCAATGCTAATGGTTGTAAGAAATGTGTTTTTTTTGTGTTTCGATCCCCCTCCTCCCTATTAAGGGAAGATCTTCAGACTCACTCCCTAATTGTCAGACTTTTGGACAGCAGCTGATCTGCTTCCTCCATGCTACTTTTTTTGTTGTTGATAAGATAAGATAAGATAAGTTTTATTCTTCATTAAATACACATACAGTATTACATGTTATTAATCCCTCAAAGGCTCATTGGCCTGTACAAAGAGGGAAGACATATGAATTACATACTCAGAGATAAAAAAACAAAAGAAAATTTAAAATGATCACCTACTCACATATGAAGAAGAAAAGAAAATATAGATAAAATGGAAACTATAGAAAAAATTAGAATAAATAAACTAAATTAATTAATTATATTAAATAGACTCAAAAAAAAAAAAAATAATTAAAAAAAAAAAAATAAATCCTAAAACTAACAAAAATTTACTATAAGCGAATTCCTATCGTTGAAACAGAATTATGTGTATTGTCAGGTAGAACCAACCTCATAATAGCTGTTACGATATTATTCATAGCTCTTATCCAAGATATTAAAATATCATAACTTAAGCCATGTACAGCCCTTTTAAACTTATATTTAAAACTATATAAATCCCATTTCAATCAGCTCTGCTTATTTCTGAGGCTAGGTAGCAAAATTGACGTTTATGGGTTAATTCAGTCATAAAGCTTATAATTATTGAACTGTAATAAAATGGTGCGAAAGCAATAAAATTTATCATGAATGCTACTCCTTAGTGAACTATACAAGTTTCAGCAATAAATATTGATAGTCATACCTGAGGCCTGGGAGTAATAGCGCATAGAAGACCACAATAAAACAAAATAAACACTCGGGGGACATCAGGGGACATCAACTCCACAAAAAAAAAAAAAAAAAAAAAAATTAATTATTAATTTTTATTATTAAATAAATGGTCCTTAATAATCCTCTTGAAAGTGCCAAACGAGTGGAATTTCTGTACTGAAGAAGGCAGGGAGTTCCAAAACTGATGAAAAGCAATGAGGAGATTGAAATCTGACCACACAGTGGGAGTAGGAGGAATGCAGATATTTATGTGACGAACGAAGGTTATATGGAGCTGAATCAGAAATAAACTTAGGAGTTTTTTGAAGAGATTTTGGAAAATTGCCATGAAGCTGATGAAAAATAAAAGAAGCACAAGAAAGAATGTAGATAGACTTTAGATTTAGAAGCAGTCTTGGGGAAGAACGATTGGTGTCCATAACCAGACGCCGTTTTTTATCATAAATAACAGAAAGCGACCGCAGTGTAGAAGGAAAAGTAGACATCCATACTATGGGGCAATAAGAGACATATGACTGGACAAGGCAGAAAAAAAGAAGCTTCAGAATAGATCCAGGAAAGGTGTGTTTGAGTTTTCGAATGACACCCAAACTCCGTGAGACCTTAACCCTAATCATGGTTATATGGTGTCTAAACGAAAGGTTCTCATCAAGCAGGATACCAAAAAACCGGACCAACCGATTCTTTGATCTACACAAGGAGCCTTGTGACACCTGAAGTTGTGTCAGTTGAGGGAAAGCTACACCAATTCGAGAAAAAATAAGAAAATGTGACTTGGCAACATTCAAGGCCAAGTAATTCGCCTCAAACCATGAAACTGCTCTCTCAAATATTGCCACCAGATTAGACCTGACATCAAATTCTGTCCTCCCTAGAGTCCCAAAAGTGCTGTCGTCAGCAAAAGCAACGAAGCAATCTTCATTAGAAGTAGCATTGGGACACGAAGGAACATCCGGATGGCACAGATTGCAGCATACTAGAGGACTGGTGTTCTTGACTGCTGAAATCAGATCATTGACATAAATCAGAAATAAAACGGGGCCAAGAACAGATCTCTGGGGGACACCTTATTCTACTTCAGAAGGGCTCCGGAAAAGCGGATCAATTGAAATAAGTCTACCAGAAAGATATGATTCAAACCAAGAGAAAACATTTGATTTTATAACAATATGCGATAATTTCCAAAGAAGAATCTGATGAGTCAAAGAATCAAAAGCTTTACCAACATCGAAAAATAAAGCTGCCGAGATAAGACCAAAATCTATTGACGAATGAATGAAATTCAAGAGAGATGCATAAGCATGCTCTGTAGAGTGATTCGCTCGGAATCTGAACTGGAAATGATGGAAAAAAATTTTGACATCCAGAAAACTAAGAAGCCTGGATAACATAGCCTTCTCAAAAGTTTTGCTGAAAACAGATAGAAGAGAAATTGGCCTATAATTAGCAGGATCACACCGAAACCCACCTTTATACAGCACTATAACCTTAGCTGGCTTGAGTGATTCAGAGAAAATTCAATTCACAAAAGAGATATTGACAAGCTTAGTCAATGGTGACAGAATAGCAGGAAGAACGGCACGGATAACCCTTGTAGGAATCCTGTCTGTCCCTGAAGACGATAAACCTTTAAGTGCATTTACGATCCGAGCTACCTCAAACTCAGACTCAGAAACAGGGCTCAAGACCATTGACTTTAAACATGGGGGTCCAAGATAGGCTCTGAAATCGCAACGAGGAGCTGTAGAGTTCACAGATGAAGCAGTCGCTTTTCCTATATTAGCAAAATAAGACGTAAGCTCTAGCTGAACATTTTCATAACCATGGACAAATTTAACGTCAACTATCAGCGTTGTTGGAACTGATGGCGGAGGGGGAGTAGGTTTAAGTAAAGAATTAATAATTTTTCATCTCTTCCCAACATCCTTTCCACACTCAGAAAATTTCCTGTGATAACGCTGAGACTTGGCCTTCCGACACAGAGAATTAAATATATTCCTATAGGCCTTGAACCGCTGATGATGAGAAGCAGATGACGAAGCCTTGTATAGTGTCCACAGATAATTTTTCCTTTTCCAGCTTTTATGGAGACCTGGAGTCATCCACGGATTCAGCAGTACTATCCTTTTCGAGGTATGAGGCTTTGGATTCCGGTGGCAAACTTCTAGGATACCTTCTTTTACTGAATCATAAAAGAAATCAAAAGAGCGGTTAAAATCCGATTCAGAATCCAAACTATCCCATGACTGATCAGTCAAACAAGATTTAAGTAGACTGATCTCACTAACACCAAAACGGAAAAATGGGAGATTAGATGGCGAAACTTTACGCTGCAATCGATTAGCAGTCCTATATCGTGAAATAGCAGGGAACTAATCAGAAATATCACCAATCATCACCGAATTATCTAAGACATTTAGTGACGAAAAAATATTATCAATAAGTGATGCATGTATCTCAGTAACCCGGGTTGGTATACAAACTGAAGGAAGAGGTCCCGCAGAAAGCATCATTGACAAAAAATCTGCAACCGAAGCAGAATTTTGATCCAGCAGGTTAAGGTTGAAATCCCCCATAAGGATTAGTTCGCAAGGATGCTTTTGGACTAAGTCCAAAACCTCTTCTAGATTTTTCATAAATGAAGGAATAGATCCACTAGGGGATCTGTAAACCAAACCGACAACTAAATTCTTACAACCTGACTTAATCTCAATAAAAAGGGATTCAAAGATTCCTTCCTCATTTCTACTCAAACCACTTCGGAAATTATATACAAGATGATCGGCAATATACAGGGCAAGGCCACCTTTCGCCATCCGTTTTCGGTTCATCCTCTCCATCTTAAGTCTTTGGATATCTAAAAGCATATCCTTTTTTGAATCTAGGAAAGTTTCACACAATCCAATAACATCAGGAGTTCCACCACTGACGATCCGTTTCAGCTCATCAAAAGAGGAACAAAGTCCCTGAATGTGTAGGTGAAGCACCGAGAAAATATCATCTTGTTTAGAAGAGACAGAACCACTTAACTGTGACTGTGCACAAGAACGATTGAATGGGTCTTTTATTGTCGCCGGATTTTCCTCACTGGAATTACCAATATATAGTAGACACCCACAGAGGTTGTAATACCTGGGAATCCGCTCTTCCTTTGGAGGGCTAGAGACCAGGCTATAATATTTGGATTAAACGTGACACTTCTGGCAATGAAGCTTTTTTAATATTTGCTCATTCCTTGGAAGCATTTTACTAGCGTTGCTTTTCGCGCGAATATTTTTATGAGCATCTTTGGACCTACTAGAAAGTTGTGGTTGGAAACCCCCTGAACTCTAACATTTTTCCTTTTTTATATGCTTTTTGTCACGTGTAAAAGTTAATTTTTCAAAGTTAACTTTTCAAGTCCAAAAACATGAGGCGTTCAACTCCCCCAGCCATTACCATTTTTTGGGTGTGTACCAAAAATTTCCTTAATTTGATTCCTCTCCCCGGAATAGCCCCTCTAAAATGAATTTTTAGATGCACTCATGGTCATAAATTCAAAATTGCCACGGACCTTGCTCACTTTCAAAAGTTGTATACCACGCATTGCGCTGTGAGAAGAGCCATGAAATGGTCTAAGCGTGGCACGCGTGGTGGAATAAGTGATGCTCCAATATTTACACTAAATGATGGAGAGCCGGCAACCCCTTGCAATTTAGCTTGATTGCTTTAATGCTTGGTAACCCTTGCAGAGTTTTGTGGAAGTGTGGCTCGCTGCAATCAAAAGTTTTAGCGCTAGGACGGTCTGAAGATTTGCATGCTCTGCTTTTGAATTATTCACGCCCCCCTTTTAACGGAAATGAGGTTTTAAAACTAAGCGTGAACTTCTCTTTCTTATTAACCTTACATGTCAAGTTAGGATTCGGAGTTCAGGGAACTTGAATTTGTTGGATATGAAAAGTCTTTTTTCTCCTTCTCGTATGTTCCCCTTTCGCACTCTAGTGGCTACTAAGATCTTATGCCATGGAATAATTAAGAAATCATTTTTTTTAGAATTGTCTTATTGGTTAAATAGTTGATACGGTGTATAAATTCGGTTTAGGGAAATAGTTTTGTTTTATTATGTTATGTCAGTTTATAGTTTTGTAGTTTAGGGAAAGTATCCAATTCACTTAACCAAACTGACTTGTATAAACAGTGTGGACTGCTCTCCCTGATTGGAATTAATTATTATATAATACAAACAACTATCTTGCTTAATTTCCTGATGGGGGGGGGGAGATTTTGAACCTAAAAAGTACTTTTCCTTGTTTTGAGCCCTTCCAAATGGAAAAATCCTTGGATATATTATTCACTCAAGACCTAGACCCGTCTGATCCTCACGAGAGAGTGTACCCAACGCACAGTTTACGTACCCTACGTACTACGTACGTCTTTTTTTTATAGCTGTTCAAATTGCCATTCCGTACCGTGTGCTATTTGCGTAATGGCTCTTGAACACCACGCCGTAGAACCTGTCATAAATCATATATTAAGACGTTGCGTTATGTTTTCTTACAGAAAAAATTTGTATGTGACGTAGCCAGTGCTAAGTAGACTCTATACCCTACTTAGAATTCTAACGTTACGTCGCTTTATGTTACGCTATGGAAAAGTCAGTAGCAACAACAAAGTGGAATTTCTGGACGAGCAATTATCAAATTCTGAAAAGAAATTAGAAAACTATCTCTTGAAAGCCTCTGACGCTTGATAATAGCTTGCATCCTCGTCTTTATTTCGCATTTTAATTTTCGAAAACTTTTCTTTTGATGATTGTGATGATTTCAGACCATGATTAAAAATGTTCTTATGATTTTTTTCGTCAGCCTAGTGTGAGAGGACTTGTTTAAGTGTGAAAGATTACACTTAACGAAACATAACCTTTTATCATGGAAAATTACGTGCATTATGTGAAAACCTTTTAAAATAGTCTATGATTGGTTGTCTAAAAATAATCCGCCGATCAGAATCAAGTTTACATGCTTACGGACCCTAAGTAAATCTGTATAATTAGGCTACTTAGCCATTGTGAAACCACTGTTGTGCTTGTCGCCCCACAGGTTCTGCCGCTGGTTGGCCTACTCTATAATTTAGAGTAACAGGTTCCGGTGGGGGGGATACCGGGTTTACCCCCCCCCCCCCGAATTTTGCGCTGCTCTTAAAGACGAAGCGAAAATGCATATAAACAAATTTTTGATGAGTTTATAAAGTGTTTTGTACCCCCCCCCCCGCTGAAAAAATCATGGAGTAACACAAATTGGCTTTATGTCACCCTGTGCTTTTGCTATGGTTCTGAAATGACTTTTTCGCCGTCTCAGAAAGAAAATGTTAGATTGAAAAAAGGAGAGTAAAAAAATTTCTTTCGAAGAAGAGGAACGTTGCGGGAACAGAATCATAAAGTTCCCCTAAATTTTCCAGTAGTTGTTTGTTCTTATTAGATTTATCCGGAATAACTCTAGACTAGAGTTCAGAGTAGCAGTATGAGGCAAGGATAAATTTAGATGTCTGTAAGCCAGCCGGTAAAAAAAATGGAACAAGCTAAAACCACTACACCTAGTTGTAGTATTGACGGAAAAGAAAAAGAAGCAGGAAAGAACAATAAAAAAATTGGATCTAAATAAACTTCTTACTTTGGTATTTTTAATTCTTTGAAACTGCATTTCAAAGCACTTAATTGGGACAAATGGCTAGAAAAAAATGTTTAGTTATCAAATACTAAATGATTACTTGGACACCATTGTGACCAAGTCCATGCTAAAAGTTTACTAAATGCACTCTCATTGCTCCATAACTTAATAAAGCGCAAAAGAAAAACCAGGTTTCCCGCTTCCCAAGGCTCTATCCACGGAGGGTGTGGGGGTCAGGGTTTGAACTCCCTCCAAAACAAGTGTTTGTCCAACTTGCTAACAGGTATTTAAAATGCATACAAACAAATTTTGATTCGCTTAAAAAAAAGTTCGCAAGAACACAGAGTTCTAGATGGTGTTGGTGTTTAATTTTTACACTAGCACTGGTTTCTGCTCTTACCTGATCCCTATACTCTTTGAGAAAAACTATAAAAGCTTTGCTTCCATCTGAACGTCAAGGTTACCAACTTGCACACTTTCGTAATTTTTACACTCTATTTTGTCTCATTGCATTCTTTCCCTGGACGGACGAGAATAGCTCTCTTTCTGCACGTTTTTAGCTAAAATAATTTTTTTGCACTCTTTTTGGAAATGATGATAGAAAAAGTTCTAGTAAAATACAAAACCTTAAGTTAAATTATTTGAGTGCAAAAGATACAACTTCTAGCTGGTATGATCTCTTTTATCTCTGCCTGTGCCTTCCCCCATTCCCAGTAGTCTTTCCAGCATTTCCAACAACCATTGAAGAAGAAGTAGATCAAATCAAATGAAAATTTGTAGCAGATTTACCTTTTAGCTATAAAAAGAACGACAATTTTTTTTTTATCTAACCACTCATTATTTAGAGGTTCATTTAAGTAGGGAACCCCCTTGACTTCATTTTAAATTCGTTCAGATAATTTAAGGGCAATATGTTTAGTGATCACAGGATACCTAATAACTATTTCTAAATTATGTAAGAATGATCAGAACAGTGAGAGAGGCGATTTTTTTTACTTGCACTCTTTTGTTGCAAAAATACCTCTTTTCTGGCCTTGATTTGCACTCTGTTGAGACGTCGGATTTGGCAACCCTGCTGGATGCTTTTAATAAGGTCAAGATAAGTGTCTTAGAGGCCTGGGAAGCGCTCTACCCAAATCGCATAAGTTTTAAAGAAGAAAATTTCAAGGAGTTTCAAAATTTTAAATCCCTAACCCCCCCCCCTGGATATGACCTTGGTTTATTACCACTCTAAGATTAGAACATTTTACAAATGATACTGCTGTGAGTGAGGGCAAATACATGCACAAGAGAGTGCGAGCCTCAAGGTCATTCTTATCCTACTATTCAGTTTTTTATTGTACTGACTTTAATACTTTTGCATCCTGATTAAACGTTGATTATGTCTGTCTACCTTGAAAAATGAGTGAGGGATCGAAATTTCTTTATGTACTATTAATAGCATTACACAGTACAGAATTTAAGTTAGGCGCCGCTTGGCACCGTAGTTAAGTGCTGCAGTATAGTAGCGAATCATTTCGAATTCTGAAATTTGCCATTGCAGCAATAGCCTACTGTTTTTTCTTACAACATATTTTATGACTCTAGGTGTAGTGATTGTGCCTACTTATAAGTACACAAATACTGCAAGAGAATTGCGTTAAATTAAAATTATTTTATTAAATTTGGATAATTTTATTAAATTTGGATTATCATAATTAATTATTTTTTAAAATTCACTTTTAAAGTATGTATCTACTGCGCGAGGTAATCTTTGCTAAATTAAAGAATGAAGTGTGCAATAATATTTTGTCGACTGTAGCGTATTATTCAAGTACTTCACAAGAAGTAAAATGTCAGAACAAGTAATATACTTTGTAATCTTCACAATATACTTAGAAGAAGTAACATACTTTGTAGACTTCACAATATTCTTAGAACAAGATATATACTTCACAAGAAGTAAAACGTCACAAGAAGTAATATACTTTGTAGACTTCACAATATACTTAGAAGAAGTAATATACTTCACAAGAAGTAAAACGTCACAAGAAGTAATATACTTTGCAGACATCACAATATACTTAGAAGAAGTAATATAATTGACAAAAAGTAAAATGTCACAAGAAGTAATATAGCTTATAGACTTATAAATATACTTAGAAGAAGTAATATACTTCACAAGAAGTAATATACTTTGCAAAATAGCGAACTTAAATGCTGTATTGTTAATTGGAGAACTTCTGTCTTTTGGCATAGGGCGCGTCAAGAGTACAGCTCATGGCGCTTGCTTATTATTAAAACAAAAATACTGCACCTGAGATACTCTAAATTAAAATTTTCAAATTGTTAAATAATTTCTATCCAAAAATAATTCGCGTATGCTCAGTGAGTTGATCATTCTCTAGTTAGAAGAATGAATTATAAAATAAGCTTTCGTGAAAGTGATGTATTATTAAAGTAATTCACGAGAAGTGTCCATGAATTTTGCAGAATAATAGAAACTTTAACTCCATTGCAAAGAAAACTAAAGTTGCAAGTTAAATATTGATCGAAGAGTTAGTTTCAAAGTTAGTAAGAAGCTTAAGACAATATTATAGAGGAGTTCTTCATTTACTAGTAAAATTGGCGTTTTTTTTTATGTCGTTTAATTTGACATAATATCACTGTGCAGACTTTCTAAACAGTGATGTTTCAATTTTTGGCTTTCTACTCCGTTATGTTTATGTAATATTTGAAATAAATATTTAACAAACATTCCGAGAAGTATTAAAAAAAACTTGCTTGCGTATTAAGCCTTGAGACTCAATACTATAACGTACTATAACTTAATATGAAAAAAGTAACTAATTATAACTCAGTATATGTAAATGAGACTGAAAGGTGAGGAATTTCCTTTAGTTATGTGGTCATTTTTGCGCGTTTTAAACATGGAATATACTCGTAGGTCCCCCATAGAAAGCCTAATTATGTATCTGATCCTTCTGTAATTTTTATGGAATTTTATTTTGGCTGTTTTTGAATCCCCCCACCCTGGGAAAAATTGTTCTACACCTACCTGTTTGTAAGTTTGTAAGCTTACTGTAAATTTGAAAACTAAAGGACTGAAATGTGATTTTCTCTCCCAGCGTTTTAAGAGCGTAAATGTGCGAGTGGTAAGCTGATTTTTTCCCAGAAAGGTAGCGTTTTCTTGGCAAATGTTTAAAATTCTTAAATAATGGATGTTAAAAAAATAGAATACGCTTAACCAAGCCACCAAACAGCATATTAAGTTAATCGGATAAGCTGAAACCTCTATAAATATTTTCACAAATCCAATATGGAAAATATTCAGTTTTGTTAAGACAAATCTTCAAATAGTTATATGTATAGTTAAGATGAATTATATGCAGTTGGTGATTTTTTTTTCTTTTTTTTAATGAATTCTTGCAGTAAAATTGCTATTTTGATACTTTACTTTAAGAATCTGGGTTTTCCCCGGTCTTATTATAACAATGGAATTTTATAATGGAATGGGCATGGGGTTAAGTAACCCAACTGGGGGTTACCTGAACTCAATTAAAAAAAATCGATATAAAATAATAATTTCTAATTTAAAGCTATAGAAATGAAAGGAGCAGTGTCCCTGATGTAGTTGAATAAACGTTGTCAGTACGTTTAATAAGGGGTGTCAATTCAGAGCCGTTTCCTAGAGTTGGGGGTGCCCGGGGAAAAAATAGTGGTAGTACCCCTCTCCCAACTCAAATATTATCGAAAAAGCCGAATCAAAGTGAGAAGTTTTGGTCAAAGTGGGTAACCCCTCAGCCGAAGCCCCTCTGTCACGACGCACGAGGCAGATACTCCGGTTGGGCTCTGCGTCAATTCACGAAGATTTAGCGAGAGGGGGCAATATTCATTTTGCGAAATCTAGAAGGCGCGATTTTGTGTTTTTTGTTTCAATGAAAATTCCAAACACCCATGTATTTGACACTATTAGGTCTTCTTTTACCTTAGTAGCTTTAAAACGACTAATTTCTTGGGTTCAAGTAACCCCGACTTCGGTAAGTCAGGGTAAGGTAACTCAGCACAAAAAATTAACGCTCAAAATCAGCGTAAATCTTCAAGAATTTGTGGTTCAGAAGCTGGTTTAAAATACGTCCGTAATCGAATAAATACGGTCGATTTCAGCTTGAAAACGCTAAGTCTGTCCCGCCCTTTCCTTTCTTTTAATTAAATAAAAAAAATAAGTTTTTTAAACTGAAAGTAAGGAGCGACATTAAAACTTAAAACGAACAGAAATTATTCCGTATATGAAAGGGGCTGTCCCCTCCTCAACGCCTCGCTCTTTACGCTTAAGTTTTTTATTGTTTTAAAAAATAAAGTTGTGAGACAGAGTCAAACTTTAGCGTAAAGAGCGAGGCGTTGAGGAGGGGACAGCCCCTTTCATATACGGAATAATTTCTGTTCGTTTTAAGTTTTAATGTCGCTCCTTACTTTCAGTTTAAGAAACTTGTTTTTTTTTTTTAATTTCTGATCGTTTTTTAGTTAATGCAGCTTTTATTTGCATAAAAATTTTACTTTTCTTTTGCTAAATGGATGTCTTTACAAATTAACTTACGTAACTAACTTCTAGTTGCAAAGTTGCAGATTTTTGCAGATATGAGCTTGAAACCTATGTAATAGGGTTTTCTGATACGCTGAATCTGACGGTGTGATTTTCATTAAAATTCTTTCACTTGTAGGGGATGTCTCCCCCTCTTTAAAAAATCGAGTAAATTTTCTCAGGCTCGTAGCCTTTGATGAGTAATACTAAACTTAATAAAATTTATATATTTTGAATAAGCATTATAAACACATTCTTTGGATACATTTATTGACATCAAAGTTCCGTTTTTAAAAGTTTGGATTACTATTGAGCCGTATCGCTTGTTTTTTTATTGTTTTTTTTATTACATATATGTTATTACGTATATGAGGGGTTTTCCCATTAGTCGAGACCACACTCTCTCCGTTAAAAGTTAAAAAAAAAATTTGATTCACAAACCCCTGAATCACAAAGGCCGTGTAATTAGAAGGGATAGGACTTGTGAAAATAATAAAAAAAAAACTGTATCGTAAATAGTGAGTTATTGACTTTGGGGAGAACCCCCTCACATACGTTATAATTTCTGTTCGTTTTAAGTTCTAATAGTCCTTCTTACATTTCAGTTGAAATGTAATTAGTCCGTATATGAAAGGGGCTGTCCCCTCCTCAACGCCTCGCTCTTTACGCTAAAGTTTTTTATTGTTTTAAAAAATAAAGTTGTGAGACAGAGTCAAACTTTAGCGTAAAGAGCGAGGCGTTGAGGAGGGGACAGCCCCTTTCATATACGGAATCAGTTCTGGGCGTTTCAAGTTTTAATATCGCTCCTTACTTTCAGTTTAAAAAACTTGTTTTTTTTATTTAATTTCTGATCGTTTTTTAGTTAATGCAGCTTTTATTTGCATAAAAATTTTACTTTTCTTTTGCTAAATGGATGTCTTTACAAATTAACTTACGTAACTAACTTCTATATTCGTATATTTTTCTTCTGGCAAAAAATACAAAGTTGCAGATTTTTGCAGATATGAGCTTGAAACCTATGTAATAGGGTTTTCTGATACGCTGAATCTGACGGTGTGATTTTCATTAAAATTCTTTCACTTGTAGGGGATGTTTCCCCCTCTTTAAAAAATTGAGTAAATTTTCTCAGGCTCGTAGCCTTTGATGAGTAATACTAAACTTAATAAAATTTATATATTTAGAATCAGCATTATAAACACATTCTTCTGATACATTTATTGACATCAAAATTCCGTTTTTAAAAGTTTCGATTACTATTGAGCCGTATCGCTTGTTTTTTTATTGTTTTTGTTTTATTACGTATATGTTATTACGTATATGAGGGGGTTCTCCCCTAGTCAATACCACGCTCTTTACGTTAAAAGTTAAAAAAAATTTTGATTCACAAACCCCTGAATCACAACGTCCGTTTAATTAGAATAGATAGCTCTTTTGAAAGCACTAAAAAAAACTGTAGCTTACAGAGTGAGGTATTGACTTGGGGGAGAACCCCCTCACATACGTTATAATTTATGTTCGTTTTAAGTTCTAATATTCCTTCTTACATTTCAGTTGAAAAAACTTTTTTTTTTTATTTAATTTCTGATCGTTTTTTAAATAATGCTTGGAAATCTGGCGCCCCCTTCATAGAAATGTTCCTTACCCCAAAGAAACATCCTCCACGGAAATATTCTCCAGAGTAACCCTTCCTCTAGCCCCCCCCCCTCCAGAAAACATACTTCCTTAAAATGGTTGTATACTTCCCAATAACCAATAAATAATTCTTGAAAGTACGGCGCCCCCTTCATGGCAATTTACCTTCCCCCATGAAAAATTCCTTCATGAACAGATCCTCCAACATAACCACCGACCCCCCCTTCCCACCCACAACCCGAAAAAAAATCTCCAGAAAACTTCTGTATACTTCCGAATAACCAAGACTAAATGTTAACATTGGGTAAAGTTCTTAATTTTTAGCCCTCCCTCTGGGTACTTCGGAGGATTAAGTCATCCTAAAAGACATATTTATCATATTTTCGACCATGCTGAACAAAATGGCTATCTCAAAATGTTGATCGGGTGACTTTGGGAAAAAAAATAAGCATAGGAGAGAGCCTAGTTGTCCTCCATTTTTTTTGGTCACTTGAAAAGAGAACTAGAAATTTTAATTTCCGTTCGAATGAGTCCTCCCACGATATTCTAGGACCACTGGGTCGATACGATCACCCCTGGGGAAAAAAACAACAAAAAAACAAAAAAACAAATAAACACGCATCCGTGATCTTTCTTCTGGCAAACAATGTAAAATTCCACATTTTTGTAGATAGGAGCTTGAAACCTCTACAGTAGTGTTCTTTGATACGCTGAATATGATGGTGTGATTTTCATTAAGATTCTATAACTTTTAGGGGGTCTTTCCTCCTTTTTTTGAAAATCAGCCAAATTTTCTCAGGTGCGTAACTTTTGATGGATAGCACTAAACTTGATGAAAGTTATATATTTGAAATCAGCATTGAAATCTTATTCTTTTCATATATCTATTGGTATCAAAAACCCGTTTTCTAGAGTTTCGGTTACCATTGAGCCGGGTCGCCCCTTACTTACAGTTCGTTACCACGAACTGTTTGATTTAATTGACTATAGTGATGTCACAAGGACCAGGACCAGCAAAGAGAAGTTCTTTTTCACAGGGACAGGAAGCGAGCAATTATTCCTCTCCTCAGGAGCCTATTGTTGCTCTGATGAAAGAAGCCTTCAAATAGATTTAAACAAAACAATGGAACATGTTGTTGGAAACCTCATTTTTCCCCTGGCGATGATGAACTGAGATGAAAAGACCTTTTTACATGCTATGTCTTCTTTATTATCTTCTATTTCTTCCTATGTTGGTTCACCTTTTCTGTTTAATCACACTTTGTCATGCTATTTGTTGGCATATGCATGCAATAAGTTTTCAAAGAGACGTTGAAGAACAAATCAGAATGAATGAAACAAATTCGTGAAAATGATAATATAAGATGAAAAGATGAATTGAAAAATTCCAATGCTAGGCCTCTTTATTATCGTAAGACACTGCTATAATTTAGCTGTGAGGCACTCGTAGTAGACTCGTACCGAGATGTTCGCACTAGGCTTTCGTGACAATTCTAGAAAGAAAATATAATTATTCTGGTTAATGCGACTCATCTCCGGGTATTGAACAAAAATATCCTTCTTCGACAAAGCGTTTTCGGCGATTGCTTGAATTTTTTATAGGTATGTGCAGAACGGATGAAAACGGAGGAAGTTTAAACGATAAAAAAATTGAAAATGTGTGAAATTCTGACATTCTATGTCCCATGTATTGTCATCATGCTAAGTAAAGCTGTGGACTACATGTTTTTCTTGAGTTTTTGATGTTGAATGGCCCAAAAAAGAAGCATTCCCTATAATTATAAAAGAACCTGACAGTTTCCCCTTTAATTGGGATCTTGTTCTTTCCTTTTTCTTTTCATTGCTGTGTTATGGTGCATACAAAGTTTTTTTTTGCAGAAAATAAATAGGTGCTTTATTGTTGCTAAATAAAATAGAAAGCTATCTCTAGAATCTGCTTCTTAGAACCAACAGCAAAAAGTATGGGTTGAAACTGGCAAAAAAGGATGGGTAAAAAAAAACATCAACGCCATCTAACATTTGACAACACTTGGGATTTCTCAAACTTAGTAATATTTTATTCTGTCAGGAACTGATATCAAAGACTTATTATACAAACTAATTTTATAAACTACGCAAATTAAATTAATCCTAATGAAATATAACAAAACATTATGATAAAATAATTCTTTAGAAACAAAATTATGGAAATCTAACCCAATGTAACGTAACCTAACCCTCCCCACGCCTAATGTGCAAATATTTAGCCCAAATTATACAAGTCCAATGCATTCTGTCTAAGTCCAATGCATTGTATTACCGATTATTCTCATTAAAATATACAAATTAAATTACACAAATATCCTGCACGAATTAAATTGATTATTCTTATTAATTACGCAGAAAAAATGCCAATTGTCGCCAAACGGTAGATGGCGCTGAGGGTTTTTCAAACTTTTTAATCATTTTTCTGTTGTGAACTGAGATCAAACAGAAACACTTATTGCTACACTAATTTTCCCAACTACACAAATTAAGTTAATCTTTCTTATTAATTAGATTGAAAAAAATCCCAAGTGTTGCCGGGCGCTAGATGGCGTTAAAGGTTTTATCTTGTCGACACTTCCGCCAGTTCCCATTCTTATAAGTTACCCATACTCTTTGACCAAAAGTTTAGTAAGCCCAATCTCAAAATCATTTGCGAATATATCTTCTTATTTTCTGAACCCTAGACACTTAGAATGTGCACGGTATTTAAGCTCATTTGTGTACTTTTTACGTCATGACTTGTATTTTTTCCTTTTTAAGAGAGCCTCATTTTTCATTTTATGTTGCTGACACAATTTTTAGCTCAAAAGAGATTCTCTTGCTGATTGAAGAAAAAAAAGGAAGTGTTTCATATAATCATCTTCTTCTAAGAAAAGTAATTTACCACAGAAGATGTCTAGCGTATCAGTATTCTATCTTCTTTGCTTACAATCGTTCACGGCTAAATCTTTTCTATCTGGTTTTCTATGATAAATGATAGTTTTTCTTCAAGCTGATTGCAGCTTAGAAAACTGGTCAGTATTTTGGAATCAGATTCTTTTCAGATCTCAGATAGAGGAAAATTGTCTGCGATTAATTTAATAAGAGTTTACGGTTCCCTTGAAACGATTGGAAGATGCTGTTTCACTTTTCTTATTAATTAGAAAATTATGGTGTAATAAAGTATGAATAAATTTCTAACTGATATTTCTTCCACCGGTTGCATCAGTTATCGATTATCGAAATAGTTGATAAGAGTGTTAATAAGAGTGTCAAGAGTGTTAATGTACAAGCCATTTAGAACCTCTTAAACAAGACAAAAAAAATAGTCAACGTTTTTTTTTATGTTTACTAGGAATTTTCTCGAAAGTTTTGTGGTTACAAGACATGGTTTTTTTTCTTGCTTTTTTTTTTTTTTTTTTTTTTTTTTTTTTTTTTTTTTTTTTTGTGGTAAAATTGTGCTGAAACGACCAAATATTAACGTTTATATTTAAAATATTACATTTTCTTGTCAAATTGGCAATTGACCAAAAATATTAAAAGAAATTAGCTTGTTATGATCAGAATTTTCCCCAGAATACCAGGGGGGGGGGTTGTTTAAGTTACGCTGTTACTAGCCTTTTTGGAACCTCTTAAACAAAACAAAACAAAATCAACATTTTTATGTTCACTAGGAATTTTCTCGTAAGTTTTGTGATTGCAAGATATGGTTTTGGCTTTTTTTTTATTTGGTAAAATTGTGCTGAAACGACCAAAAAATATTAATGTTTATATTTAAAATATTACATTTTCTTGCCAAATGACCAAAATTATTTAAAAAAAGCTTGTTGGGATCAAGTGGCTGGTTTCGCCAAGTTGCTAAATGGTTAAAATATTTAAAAAAAACTTGTTGGGGTAAGATGTTGGGGTAAGATTTTCTTAAGAATTTCAGAGGATTCGTTCAATTACGCTGTTACAAGCCACTTTCGAACCTTATGAACCAATTGACTCAGCTCTTTTTTTATGAACTCTAGGAGGTTTCTTGTTAGTTGTGTGATTAGAACATATGTGATTTCGTTTTTTTTTATTTGTTTTAATGCTGTACTAAAAAATGCGAAGAAGTTTCTAAATGTTTCGCTCGTACCGGTTACCTTTACCAGGAGGCTCGGGGAGATTCAATCGATTGGCTCAGGCGGAAATATTTTATTAAATAGTGTTTTTGGGAATCAACTAACACATTGGATATCCGGCAGAAGTAGTCCTCAGTATTTCATATTTCAACTCATTTTAATCGTTAATCGTTTTATTGTTTTTATCGTTTTATCGGAATTTTAATCGTTTTATCTGAATTTCAATCGTTTTGAGAGTTGGTAATGAACACGAGTCACGGCCATGGCTTCCACTTCTGGCTATTTTCCAAAGTTTTTTTTTCGGCCCTGAGCTTAGTTATTTTTGAAACAAAAAGTATGCATAGGCTAGTATAAAATTACCCTGAATATTGTCGAGTTTAACTGGTGGTTTTAGGGACATATCCCTACACCGGAACGTCGAAAGTTGCACTAATTACAGGGGCGGAGGGATGAAAATACCAATGAGGCCGCCCAAGTTTTGTTGGCGCCCCCAAACATTAATTCTGTATTTCCCCCTGCCCCTAAAAATTAATTTAAGTTATTGTATCTTATTTTTTTTCTTTTTTTTTCAAACTTTGGGGCTTCCGTAAGTGAATCCTTGGATATAGTTAGATTCTCTTTGGCAGCCCAGGTTATGCCAGGCCAGCATCGTCGCCTCGGAATCTTGCTTTGCAAAAAAAAAAAAAAAAAAAAAAAAAATATTTACTACCTGTATTTATGGTAAGATTCATAGTGACATCAATTGCTTGACACCTTGCCACTAGTCCTAAAAACTAAGTAATTACCAGCTACGAAGGCAGTTATAGTTACGAAAGACAAAATTCTCCAGAGACAACAATGCTCGTTAAATTTTTATGTTAAATTTTTTATGTTAACATCTTTTTCACATTTTAACATTTGAATTTTTTCTTAACATGATGTATTAGCATTTTTGTTTAAAAACAACTCTTGTAAAAAAAAAAGAAATGCCAAATTTGTTTCTCTTGTCAAACAACAAATCACCAAATAAACTGGCACTGACATAATTCATCACCATCAATAAATGCCGATTTGTTCACTGAACCATCAATAGCTAAAAAAAAATGAATAAAAATAAAGGATGCTTAAAAAAATTACAAAAGTTGCATAATGGGCTAAAAAAAACAAGAGGTTAAAATATGGTTAAAAATAGAAAGAAGTGGAAAAAATTCTTTACTAAAAGATAATACTATAAACAAAAAATGACGTTTAATTGCGCTTCTACCAGAAATTTTGCCATGAATTTGAGTCAGAATGGGACTTTTGACCGTTTCCCCCTGGAAAGGAAATTTTTATTGAGCTTTAGGGGAAGGGTTGACGAGGAAATAGTTCCTAGATCTAGGAATTAATCAAAAACCTTCCGACCAAATTGACAAGTTCTGAACTCTTTTTTTAACGTCTTACATTTGTAAAATAAATTTGGTAGTAAATGAACTTATTTCTTATTATTTATGCCAACGGATTCGTAACAAGAAATTTCTAATGCATTCCTATTTCTATCCAAAATCGTTGGTTTAAAGCACACCCGAAAATAAAAAATAGATGGCGTCGACGTCCAGGTTTATATGACCATAAAGGAAAGCTGATGACGGCAGTTAAATATATTTATATATTTTATGCAGAAAAGGGGCCACTTCCTGGATATCTTGTTTCCATATTTCTCCTTATTATTTCTATAACTAAGTATTTTTGTAAATAAGAATTTCTATAAATATTTATATAGTCTTTGTAGACATATTGGATCTCTTATTTCTATTTATATACTTTTTGTTTCCAAAACTAAATAGATTTATGTATTCTGTGCTGAAATGGATTATGCTTCTGGCTAGTTCTGGGATATCTTTTTTATACCTCTTTTATGCTTAAATATATTTACGAAAATGTATTTAAATATATTTCTATATGTGATGTTGTAATTTGATTACTTATAGGACGATAAAATAAAAGTTCAAAATAGGGATTAAATCCTTTTTAATAGACAGTGTATAATAAATTTCACAAAAAATACCAGATATTTAGGTGACATGTACTGTGGCCGTCATCAGTAGTAAAACTTTTATTTTACCGTCATTGATTGGCAGTGTGGTCTCCGAAATTATCTGCTCGTGACCGTCATCAGTTTTACTACTGATGACGGTCACTGTACATGTGACCGAAATATCTGGTATTTTTTGTGAAATTTATTATACACTGTCTATAAAAAGGATTTAATCCCTATTTGAACTTTTATTTTATCGTCATGGAAAGGCAGTGTGGTCTCCGAAATTATCTATTATTTCTAGGATAATTTTTTTCTGTCCTCAGGGCCAGGGGCGAGTCTCCAGCATTTTTATTGTTGGGGGGGGGGCAAGAGGGGTCCATATCTGGATAGTCAAAGGGCATGGGATGTATAATTTTTTTTCTCCACATTATTGGGGGGCAACTGCTCCCCCCTTGCTACCCCGAGTGACGCCCCTGTCCCCCCTTTGCCACCCCCGAACGACGCCCCTGCTCAGGGCGTGTCAATTGAGGAGGGGAATTGCACTCCCTTAATTTTTTGTGCCTCCCACCAAATCTTGAAAATTACCTTTTTGACGTTTTCCCTGCAAAAAGACATCCCTCCTGTAAGTTTTGAAAAACACGTTTTGCCCACCTCCTAAATTTTCTTGAATTGACGTTCCTGCCAGCCCTTATCCTCCTTAAAAGGATATGAATTTTCTTTTGCATTTATATTTTCATACGAAATTGGATCATTTTTACGTTTTATCAACACATAAAGGTGTCTTCTTTATCATGGGTTTTGTAAAATAAACCGAAGACGGGCGAATCTAATTTTCCTTGTGCTTTTTAGAAAAAGAAGACTGTTTCTAAAATAGACGCCATGCCCTCTTGAGACGCCATTGAGGGTAATGGTTTGGTTTTTAGCTTGTATTATCTATTCAGACGATTTAATTAATTTAATAAATTAACTATTTTAAAAATTAATTTTAGGTAATAAATGATTAATTGAATAACAAAATTAATTGATTTTATTTATATAATTTAATAAAGACGTTTTTAAACTTTTGATATTGTAGAGTTGTAATCCGAAGAACGGCCCTAATACGAAACCTTAATATCAATCAGAAATAAGATTTCCAAATGGAATAGGTAGGGTATCACTGCACATAGATGAAGAATTATAAACCTTAGGCTGCTTAAACTAAAGGGCATTTATTTTGAAGTTTTTATGATGATGTTTAACCCCACCCCCCAGGATGAATTCCATTGTTTTCTGCATCATTACATTGACTAGTCACAGTTATTCTATTTTGACTGGAGTTTTTTGCTTTAACAAATTTTTTAAAATCTCAACTGGCTTGACAGTAATGGTAACCTTTACTCTTGGTATTCTTTACTTTTTCTAGTGATGGTAACTTTTACTAATAGTAAAAAAGTGAGGTGTCACATTAACTAGTCACAGTTATTCTCTTTTGTTTTTTTTGCTTTAACAATTTTATTTTAAATATCAACTGGCTTGACAGTAATGGTAACCTTTACTCTTGGTATTCCTTACTTTTTCTGGTGATGGTAACTTTTACTGATAGTAGAAAAGTTGTAATATCACATAAACTAGTCGCAGTTATTCTTTTTTGACTGAAGTTTTTTGCTTTAACATTTTTTTTTAATCTCAACTGGCTTGACAGTAATAGTAACCTTTACTCTTGGTATTCTTTACTTTTTCTAGTGATGGTAACTTTTACTAATAGTAAAAAAGTGAGGTGTAACATTAACTAGTCACAGTTATTCTCTTTTGGTTTTTTGCTTTAACAATTTTATTTTAAATATCAACTGGCTTGACAGTAATGGTAACCTTTACTCTTGGTATTCCTTACTTTTTCTGGTGATGGTAACTTTTACTGATAGTAGAAAAGTTGTAATATCACATAAACTAGTCGCAGTTATTCTTTTTTGACTGAAGTTTTTTGCTTTAACAATTTTTTTTTAGGTGAACTGGCTTGACAGCGATGGTAACCTTTACTCTAGATAATATTAACTTTTTCTCCAGATGGTAACTTTTAATGAAAGTAAAAAAGTAAGGTATTACATTAACTAGTCACAGTTTCTCTTTTGATTGAAGTTTTTTGCTTTAGTAATTTGTTTTAAAGGTCAACTGGCTTGACAGTGATGGTAACCTTTACTCTTGGTAATCTTTACTTTTTAATGTTGGTAACTTTTACTAATAGTAAAAAAAAGTCAGGTATCTTATTAACTAGTCACAGTTATTCTCTTTTATCTGAAGTTTTTGCTTAAACAGATTTTTTTTTAGGTCAACTGGCTTGACAGTGATGGTAACCTGATAACAGAGGGCGTTGAGGTGTTTAAAGATTTGCTTCAAGATAACTTGAGAACAAACGTTAAATCTGTTTTGAAGCTTATTCCGAAGCAAGAATTTCACAATAAAACATTCACGTGCCAGGTTAGCTACTTTTCCATTTTTCACCTCCAATAATACATATTCGAAATGAATGCCTCAATCTGCTTCAAAAAGGATCCACAGAACTACTTTTCTGTTAAAGTTTTGAGGGTAAGAGGGAGGTGGCAGAGGGGTTCCGGGGCCAAATTGTTCATCTAGCTTGTTTTTATGCCGAATATAATTTCTTAGCAGTATTTCGCCCTCGCTCTGAAATCTTCCCCTACTGAAACACTGCTTGGGGTTTTTGAGTCATCCCCTTCCCTACAAGAATAAAATAAGACACATTCTGCAAAAAATTCTAATTCTTAGTAGCTAAGTAGAGAGAGGGGGGGGGGCTAACCATATTTAAATTCATAAGCTTCATCCCCTCCTCATCTGTCCAAAAAAAAGAGAGTGGTCTATGATTGACTGTTTGATAGTTTGTTATTTCTGGCTCATCCTACACTTTCCTACTCTTTTTCTCTCTTTTTTTCTGCCTTTTTAGCCGATATTTTACTGCGCCTATAAATATGTCCGCTTTAAATTTTATGTTTATTCTAGCTCTAATTTTTTCCTCTCATAATTTATTTGTCTTGTGACAAAAGAACCTTCGCTGTGCATGCAGAAAACTGATATTATCTCTGTTTGCTTTCTTTAATATTTCATTTTATTCAAGTATCGAGTAAAAAAAAAAATACTTTGCTTTTTCTGTAGACAAAATGATTATCGTTCGAATTTCTTTTTATGAAGTTTCCTCCAGTTGAATTATTCTAATTAAAGAAGTTCATTCTAAGGTCTCCTGCTTTTTGTGACCACTATTATAATGCACAGAAATTTCACCTATACCCATAGATGGACACGGGCCTGATGCTTGGGGGCCTCAACAAAAGGGATTGAATGCCTCAAAACGCCGATTTTAAACCCAATTTTTATATTCTCCTACTCGGACGTACTTTGGACCGGTCTCTACTGTTTTCCGGTACGTACGGTCTACGCCTATAAAAAAGGAAGACAAATTAGTTAGAAATTATCCCTACTGCACTTAAACGATAAGCTTCATATTGCCCTTTATGTCCAAAGTAAATTCAAGAGAAAGAGTAATTTCTCATTAAGCAGGGGCGTCGTTTGGGGGTGGCAAAGGGGGCAGTTGCCTCCCCCCCCCCAATAACGTGGAGAAACAATATTATACATCCCATGCCCTTTGACTATCCAGATATGGACCCCTCTTGCCCCCCCCCCAATAAAATGCTGGAGGTTCGCCCCTGTCATTAAGGTAAGTCCTGTACACAAATTTTTTCATCCAATGGATTGTTTTATTGACGATACAGACGTCCAGACGGTCCAGGTCCAGACGGGCCGAAAGCTTTGTACACCACAACTTTGATGTGGCTCCACAATTTTAATAATTTTCCCTATGCTTTCTTATATTTTTTGTATTTCTTAACTATTTCTAAGATTTATCGTAGAGTTCTCTGTGATAAGAGAAGGTATACCTGGGAAAAAAGAGTTGCTACTTCCAGATGTCTTAAAAAGTACGTCTCTACAATTCATCTGTTGAATAGCGAGGTATATTTGAAATGTGTTTATTAAAGGAAATCTGAGTTGATTGATTAAAAGGAGTGTTTTGAATGTGATATGAATTTGAAAGAGTAATTCTCGCTCATGCAGAGCCGTTCCTGGGGGGGGGGCGGTTCAGCTGCCCCAGGTGCCGCAGCTGGGGGGGGGGGGGTGCTCTGGCTGGGGGTTGTCCACTTCGATCTAAATTTCCACTTTGAATTGGCTTTCTTTTCTTATATTTGAGTCATGAGGGGGGGGGGGGTGGAGGCTGTAATTAGTTTTTACCCGGGCACTACCAACCCTAGGAACGGCTCTGCACTCATGTACGTTAATATGACCTTTGCTTTTTTTGTGTTGTAGCCTTTATTGGCTTTAAATACAATTGATCGTTATCATTTTATCCGGGGGGGGGGGGTCTTAGTTATTTCTTATTTCATTAATATTTGGATTGACAAACTTTAAAATACATCTCAAGAAAGTTTTTTGCGGATAAAATCTGGGAAAAAGAGTAATTACTCATTAAGATAAGGTCTGTATTGAGCTTGTCCTTTCAATACATTACTTTATTGAGGGGGATGGTAATTCTAAAGGAGATCAATGATGAAAAGAATATAAATTGTCGTTAATTGACAAGCTGTCATGCGAGTTGTCATTTAACGAATAACCGTCCTTTGGCAAGCATAGCATGAGCAAATTTTCTTAATTCAAAGAAAATCAAATTAGTACATTGAAAGATGGAGGATGAAATCTATTACTAAACGTTGTATCCCCGCCTAAGATCCCTTTCAGGCCATAGGGAAAATAAACTATGTGTTCATTTCGAAAAGGGTATCTCTAATAAGCTATATTTGATATAAAGAAAGTGGATCTGGTAATTTTTTCATTTTGGAGGTATTCATCTCTTATTGGTCATTACTACGGTTTTACGAAAAAATATTGCAACAGCGGCCGCAGGGATTTTTTTATGCCGAAAAAACTTTTTTTTTTGATAATTTGAATAAGAAGTGCCCAGAAATTCAAGAGAATTTAGAACTTCAGTCGGGTGGGGGAGAACCCTGAGGTCTTCCCTCCTCTTCTTACGTTCCTGGAATTTGAAATCATTTGCTAAAATTAAAAAGAATAGACAAATTAAATTTAGAAAGAAAATTAGAAAAAAGCTAATTAAAATGAGAAAGAACATTGGTTATTTGTTTATTTAAATACAGGTGAAGATGTAGAACAAATCTGGATGTGCATGTTTTGAAAGTACACCGCACATTGGAAATTCTGAAAATAACTGAAGCCTAATTGTGGCAGCTTGGAGCAGATGTATTAGGTTTTTAGAATGGGGAGGTAGATCCAATAGGGACTGAGGCAGTGTGATTAGGCCAGAAATTTAGAGTAAATGCATGTTAACGGTGTGTTAAAGAGGCGCTCGAAACAACGTATGACTCTACCAAGGCCGTATCTAGGGTTTTTGATAAACTTTTAAAAACGCATCAGAAATTTGTTTATATGCATTCATATTTGGCTACGTTTTTACGGGCCGGACAAACATTTCAGATTGTGGGTTTAAGCCCCCCGCCTGATATGGCCTTGCTTTCTACCCTATCTTAATTCCTTTGTGCACACAATCTCGCAAAAGAAAATTCTGCAATTACTTTTTGCTTCGGGCCTTAAAACTCACTGTTTTGGGTTCAGCCCTTCCCCCCAAAGAATTTCGTGGTACCCCGGTCATATTTTGGCTGTATAAACCAATATTGATGCAGGTATCGCTATAGAAAGGAACTGACAGTACGTTAAGACGATCCCCTCGGCTTTCATTTTTAGCCTATTTTTGCAGTTCAGATTTTAAAATTTTTAAAAAATGTAGCCTAACCAAATTTTTCATACATTTTTTATTTTTTTTGTACACTCCCCCCCTCCCCTGAAAAAAACCCACACCCAAACCAAAATATTGGATATGCCCTTGTTTCTATCAACATAATTTGAATGGGAAAATTGAAAAGTTTGAGATTTTGAAAATAAAAAGATTTTTTCTGTTGGAAAATTTTGGAACTTCTGGTAATTTTTTCCTTTCGGAACTTTTGGAAAATTTTGCTTCTTTTTAAAAGGTTAAACTTTACGACAGTTTAAAATCTCTGATTTTTAAATTTGGAGAAAAAAAATGTGCATCTTGGACAAGCTTGCCAAATATTATAAGATAACAAACCTATTGATACCAAGACGGTGTAGATTGCAAGATGGTTACATAATGGGCACCAAGATTCAAAACTTCTATTTTTGCCATAAATTTTTCTGCTTTTTGGCATCAGGACGTATTTTTTCCCTTTCTTGAGACGTTGTCCCCTCCTCAAAGCATCGCTCTTTACGCTAAAGTTTGACTCTTTCTCACAAGTCTGTTTTTTTAAACAATAAAGAACTTTAGCGTAAAGAGTGAGGCGTTTAGGAGGGGACATCCCCTTTCATATACGGACTAATTTCTGTTCGTTTTAAGTTTTAATGGCGCTCCTTACTTTCAGTAAAAAAAATTTTTTTTTTTATTTAATTGCTAATCGTTTTTTAAATAATACTGGGAAATCCGGCGCTTTCTTCATAGCAATGTCTCTCCCCCATGAAAACTTCCTCCATGAAAATTCCTCTGACGTAACCCTGGCCCCCCCCCCACTACCAGAAAAAAAACCTGAAAAAGTCTGTATACTTCCCAATAACCAATACTAGCCTATATGTAAATATTGGGAAAAGTTCATAACTTGCAGCCCTTCCCCCGGGGACTGTGGGGGATTAAGTCATCCTCAAATACATAGTTATTATATTTTCCGACCATGCTGAACGAAATGCCTATCTCAAAATTTTGATCGGCTGACTTTGGGAAAACAATTAGCGTGAGAGGGGGCCTTGTTGCCCTCCATTTTTTGGTCACTTAAAAAGGGTACTAGAACTTTTAATTTCTGTTCGAATGAACCCTCCTGCGATGTTCTAGGACCAATGGGTCGATACGATCAACCCTGAAAAACCAAAAAAATTAAAATAAAAAAATAAAAAAAATAAACGCATCCGTGATCTTTCTTCTGGGTTCCGGTGATTTCCCTCCGATAAAATTCCCCCGGTAATTTCTCCCCGGAAATTTCCCCCCGTAGGAGATCCCTCCCGGAAATTTCTTACCCATTGATTCCCCCCCCCCCAGGAGATTCCCCCCAGAGAGATGACCCACCGTCATTTTCCCCCGCTGAAAACACCTCTCCCCCCTCTCGGAAATAATTACCACCGAAGATTACCCTTGCCTCAGACTTATTTGCATCGGATGTCACCCATGAATCAAAAATTGTTGCAAAATTATTCTGTTTCCTGGCGGCCTAAAATATAAGAGCGAGTGGAGTACACTTTTTAATTGCCAAGTAAATAGTTGGTTATACACGGTTAAAACGCTACACTTTAAAATAATATTTCTTGCTATAAGCCTCAGGTACTCCAGCGTCCCGACGTTCCCGTAGTTTCCCATCTGTCGTAGATTTCTGGCATTTAAATCCACATACTTTTTCTTAATTGGTTCACTGGATTGTCCCGCATTTGCTTGAATCACAACCGCCCTGTTAAGTGCTTGTTCGCGCTTGAGGATGTCCAAGAACGTCCAAAAGGCTAGGGTGATGAGCCGAAACTGAAGACTGCAATCTTCTATGATAACCCTCAACAGTGTTGTTTGTCCTGGGGAGTTCATCTTTCGCTCTGTCGAACATATTCCAGACACGGGGCGGAAAGTTACAAGGTGCTCTCCTACTGCTACGACAGCTGTGAATGCAGAATGTACCTCCGAAATGGGCACGAATGCAAGAGCAGGGGGGGGAGAATCTCCTACGGGGGGAAATTTCCAGGGGGGAATCTCCTACAGGGGAAAATTTCCGGGGGGGAATTACCGAGGGGAAATATCCGGGGGAACTTTCTCGGGGGAAATCTCCTAGACCCCTTTCTTCTGGCAAAAAATACAAAATTCCATATTTTTGTAGATAGGAGCTTGAAATTTCTACAGTAGGGTTCTCTGATATGCTGAATCTTATGGTATGATTTTCATTAGGGTTCTATGATTTTTAGGGGGCGTTTCCCCCTTTTTTTGAAAATAAGGCAAATTTTCTCAGACATGTAACTTTTGATGGGTAAGACCAAACTCAATGAAACTCAATTTGAAATCAGCATAAAAATCTGATTCTTTTGATGTATCTATTGGTATCAAAATTCCGTTTTTATAGTTTCGGTTACTATTGAGCCGGGTCGCTCTTACTTACAGTTCGTTACCACGAACTGTTTGATGAGATTTTACGACTTTCTCATAGGACCCTGTTATTTGCATTATTAACTGATTTCTGCTCTTTTACGAACTCTTGTGAAAAACCTCATTTCCCCTAAAAGCTCCTGTGTATATACTGCCGTAAAGTTTATCATTTTAAAAAGAAGCAACATTCTCCAAAAGTAGTGTAAGAAAAAATTTCCCAAACGAAAAAACTTCCATATTATCTTATTCTTAAACTTTTCAATTTTCCCACCCGAATTATGTTGATTGAAAATATTTAAGATGAAAAATTAAATCGCTTGTGAAGCCATACTTTCACGCTTTGTGATAAAATGTAGCTTGTAACTTCATTAAGTCGTTTCTTGAAAGAGCCCTTTTAACGCCGTTTTGATTGCAAGGGATTGTCACCTTTCAAAATTAGTATGTACTTGGTGGCGCATGCCACGCGTGATGAAAGCGTGCCACACATGATGCGAAGAATTCTTTATGTGGTGCAAAATGATGTGGCGTGGAGGAAGCGTATCTCGTGTGGTAGACAGAATATGTTGTATATAATTTATAGTTAATAGTTAATGTAAAAAAATAAGATGAAATATTTTGGAATTGAAATAATAATAAAGTGAAGAAAGGAAAAGAATTGTTGGTCTTTCAAGTGTTAACTTTTTAATTTACATGTGCGCTATTATTTGATTGCAGCATTGAAAGAATTGTCCAAACTAGCAAGCTTTTTGATATTTTTTGTTATAAAAGTTTTTTTTATTGTTTTAGGTATCCCGTGAGTTCTTGCTTGCTTTTTACTATTAATTTTTTTCCTCTAATTGTAATTTATTTGCTAAGGCTGAGTTTTTTTTTCTGTATCAAACAGAATTCTTTTATTTCAGGCTCAAAATGCAGCCGAACGAAGTCCCAGAGTAGCCACTATACGTTTGGAAGTTAAATATGCCCCAAAAGTAACTGTTAAAGTCATCAACAGTAAAATAACTGAATTAGATACTGTTAAGCTGAACTGCAGTGCTGAAGGTAATCCATCAAAAATGGATTACAAATGGTATGTCAATAATGAGGTAAGTTAAATTCTTTATTTAAAAATTAATTAATTTTTTTAGGTTTGATAATTTTTCATTTGTCGGCGAATTGGGCTAAGAGTTTCCACTTATTGGTTAAAATTTTTAAGTTGGACAAGGAGGGGGGGGGGGTACTAGAATACCCCAAAATTTATTTAATCATGTTTTTTCATCTAAATCAACAATTTCACCTATTTAAAAACTTGTTTATACACCATATATTCCTGTAATATATGTATTGATTCCTCAAGTCTTTTTTTTTTTTTTTTTTTTTTTTTTTTTTTTTTTCATGATCGTTAATATTTTTGTATATAACTATAATCCCCCTGACTATCGTCTAATTTTATTTGTCACTGATTATACGTTATATACTTATTACCACACTAAGATTAAAAATAAAACAACCTAGTAGTAGAATGGCCTTATTGACTACAAACGGGGCTCCTTATATGGGCATAGAATACTGACGGGGCACCATATATGGGCAGAGAGTCATTAGCGAGAACACGTTGTTAATGTGGTCAATGACCTAAGTTGATGGAGTAATCAAAGTGTGTCAACAAAAACAACATCGACCTTGAAAGTCACTCAGAGATTGCACTAACAACAAAGATAACAGCAAAGAGGTATATGGTCAATCTATGGGCATAGAATACTGACGAGGCACCAAATATGGGCATAGAGTCATTAGGGAGAACACGTGGTTAATGGGGTCAATGACCTAAATTTCACAACAACAACATCGCCCTTGACTTTCGCTGAGAGCGTGCACTTACAACAACAACAACATCGACCTTGGAACACCTGTGCTGTCGACCTCAATTCACCTATCGTGAATCAATAATTCCCCTTAGAAACAACAAATTAATTTCCCCTTTCTTGACAGATCAATCAATCAATGACATCATCTGTCAGACTTTAAAAATTTTCGCCTAGAAACATTTCTCCAGGAATAGATCCAAATCATTAATGTCTTTGCCTCGGGAACAGTTCTACTGGTCGAACTCCAAAGGATATTAATAACCAAAGGCCATGGAAACAATTAGGCAAGAAACATCTTAGCGATGAATTGTTTTAGCGCGCGAAAAGGTTTCATATTAATTTGAAATGCGTTAGCGCAGAGATGCCAATAACAAAGGAACACGCAGAATTTACGTTTAAGGATTATTTGGGCGAAACTGTTTTAGACAGGTTATGGAACTATTTCGGCGAAACAGATAGAGACATTTTAAAAGAAGATTTTTGAAGAGATTTTAGAAGAGAATTTGAGTATGGTCGTTATAATACACAAGTTTCATTTGAACAGTGTTGTGAGGTCCTCTAACCCAACCCCAAAGGGTTCCAATCCTCCTACCCCAACCCCGAAGGAAGCCCCCGGTCCTCAAAGCCCCCCAAACTCCCAAAGGGCCACCGGCTTCCCCAAAGGCCCACCCAGACCCCCAAAGGCCATCCCCAGGCCCCAAATGTCCCCCAGGCTCCCAACTGTCCCACCGGACACTCAAAGGCCCCCCAAGCTCCCAAAGGGCCACCGGCGCCCCAAAGGCCCACCCAGCCCCCCAAATGCCCGCCCCGGGCCCCCCAAAGGCACATCGAGCTCCCAAAGGACCCACGGGGTCCCTAAGGCCCTCCACCGGTCCCCAAATGGCCCCCAGGCCCCCAATGGCCCTCCCGGCGCCCCAAAGGCCCCCCCCGACCCCCAAATGCCCTCCCCCGACCCCAAAGGCCCACTCCCCGTCCCCAAAGGTTCTCCCGAGCTCCCCGAGGACCACCGACCCACAAGGGACCCACAGACTCTCAAAAGCTCTCCCCGAGCACCCGTCTTTCATTGATGTGTGTTGTCTGAAACCTATGATTTGGGATGTGTAGTTTGCTACTTCAGTCTTTTCTGAGCTAAGTTTTTATAGTATTTCCTAGGTGAATGTTGTCTGAAACAAATAGTTTGGGATGAGTAGTTTGATATTTCAGTCTTTTACGAGCTAGGTTTCTTAGCCTTTCGTTGGTGTGTGTTGACTGAAACTTATGATTTGGGATATGTAGTTTGCTATTTTTGACTTTTCTGAGTTGGATTTCTTAGTCTTTCATAGGTGTGTGGTGTCTGAAACCTATGATTTGGGATATGTAGTTTGCTATTTTAGACTTTTCTGAGCTAGGTTTATTAGCATTTCAGAGGTATGCGGTGTCAGAAAATTATGATTTGGGATGTGTAGTTTGCTATTTCAGGCTTTTCTGAGCTAAGGTTTTCTAGTATTTCGTAGGTGAATGTTGTCTGAAACCAATAGTTTGGGATTAGTAGTTTGCTATTTTTGAATTTTCTTAGCTAGGTTTATTATTCTTTATTTGGTGTGATTTGTCTGAAACCTATGATTTGGGATATTTAGTTTGCTATTTTTTACTTTTCTGAGCTGGATTTCTTTAGTCTTTCATAGGTGTGTGTTGTCTGAAACCTATGATTTGGGATGGGTGGATTGCTACTTTTGACTTTTCTGAGCTGGATTTCTTAGCCTTTCATAGGTGTTTGTTGTCTGAAACCTATAGTTTGGGATGACTAGTTTGCTATTTTTGACTTTTCTGAGCTAGGTTTCTTAGCCGTTCATAGGTGAGTGTTGTCTGAAACCTATGATTTGGGTTATGTAATTTGCTATTTCCGACTTTTCATAGCTAGATTTCTTAGTCGGTCGTAGGTATGTGGTGTCTGAAACCTATGATTTGGGATGTGTGGGTTGCTGTTTTTTGACTTTTCTGAGCTGAATTTCTTAGTCTTTCATAGGTATGTGGTGACCGAAACCTATGATTTGGGATGGTTAATTTGCTATTTTCGACTTTTCTGAGCTAGATTTCTTAGCCTATCATATGTGTGTCCTTTCAAAAAATTATGATTTGGGAGGTGTAGTTTGCTTTTTGGACTTTTCAGAGCTAGGATTCTTAGTCACTCATAGGTGATGGTTGTCTGAAACTTCTGGTGTGGGATGTTTACTTTACTATTTCAGAATTTTATTATCTAAGGTTTATAAGAATTACTTATTTTAATGAAGTATTAAACTTAGGTTGATTTTTAAGTCGTGAAATCTACATGGATTTTCTTATTGGTTTGTATTAGTCTTTCATCTGAGAATAGTTTACGAAAACTATGATTTGTGATTTGTAGTTTGCTATTTTTGACTTTTCTGAGCTAGTTTTCTTAGACTTTCATAGGTATGTATTGTTAGAACATTATGATTTGGGATGTGTAGTTTGCTATTTCAGGCTTTTCTGAGCTAAGGTTTTCTAGTATTTCGTAGGTGACTGTTGTCTGAAACCAATAGTTTGGAATGAGTAGTTTGCTACTTTTGACTTTTCTGAGCTAAGTTTCTTAGTCTTTCGTTGGTGTGTGTTGACTGAAACCTATGATTTGGGATATGTAATTTGCTATTTTTGACTTTTCTGAGCTGGATTTCTTAGTCTTTCATAGGTTTGTGTTGTCTGAACCCTATGATTTGGGATGACTAGTTTGCTATTTTTGACTTTTCTGAGCTAGGTTTCTTAGCCGTTCATAGGTGAGTGTTGTCTGAAACTTATGAGTTTGGGATGACTAGTTTGCTATTTTGAACTTTTCAGAGCTATGATTCTTAGTCCGTCATAGGCGTTTGTTGTCTGAAACTTCTAGTTTGGGATGAGTAGTTTCGCTATTTCAGGCTTTTCTGAGATAAGGTTTCTTAGTCTTTCATAGGTGAATGATGTCTGAAACCTATGATTTGGGATATGTAAATTACTATTTCGGGCTTTTCTGAGTGGGATTTCTTAGTCTTTCCTAGGTGTGTGTTGTCTGAAACCTATGATTTGGGATGGGTGGATTGCTACTTTTGACTTTTCTGAGCTGAATTTCTTAGCCTTTCATAGGTGTTTGTTGTCTGAAACCTATAGTTTGGGATGACTAGTTTGCTATTTTTGACTTTTCTGAGCTAGGTTTCTTAGCCGTTCATAGGTGAGTGTTGTCTGAAACCTATGATTTGGGATATGTAAATTACTATTTCGGACTTTTCTAAGCTGGATTTCTTAGTCTTTCGTTGGTATGTGTTGTCTGAAACCTTTGATTTGTGATGGATGGATTGCTACTTTTTAATTTTCTGAGCTGGATTTCTTAGCCTTTCATAGGTGTTTGTTGGCTGAAACCAATAGTTTGGGATGACTAGTTTGCTTTTTTTGACTTTTCTGAGCTATATTTCATAGCCTTTCATTGGTGTTTCCTTACAGGAAATTATGATTAGGGAGATGTAAATTACTATTTTGAGGGTTTCTGAGGTGGATTTCTTAGTCCTTCATAGGTATGTTTTGTCTGAAACCTGTGATTTGGGATGTGTGGGTTGCTATTTTTTTACTTTTCTGAGATGGATTTCTTAGCCGTTCATAGGTGAGTGCTGTCTGAAACTTATGATTTGGGATGGTTAATTTGCTATTTCCGGCTTTTTATTAGCTAGGTTTCATAGCCTTTCATAGGTGTATGTTGTCAGAAAATTACGATTTGGGATGTGTAGTTTGCTATTTGAACTTTTCAGAGCTAGGATTCTTAGTCCATCATAGGTGTTTGTTGTCTGAAACCAATAGTTTGGGATGACTAGTTTGCTATTTCAGACTCTTCTGAGCTAGATTTCTTAGCCATTCATAGGTGTGTGTTGTCTGAAACTTAGGATTCGGGATATTTAAATTACTTTTTCGATATTTTCTGAGTTTTACACTAATATATTTTAACAAACACGACAAATTACAAGCCAACACACGTCAAATCATACGAAAACTAAATAATCGACACACAAAAACATGCACACACACACACACAAAAACTTACACCAGAACGCAACCAATAACTCAAACATGCACTAACTAACATGCACACAAAACCTACCAAGTACAAAACCACTTAACCACCCCCACAAACTTAAACCCACACCCAAATACTTACACACACACACAAAATTTACACACACACAAGAAAAATGAAGCACACACAAAAAAAAACACACAAATACACAAAAAAAAATGACAAAGTACAAATAAATATAAAAAGAACATTAAAACATACATGCACACGAAAAATTACACACACGCACAAATCTGACACGCACACACACCAACTTACACACACACACGAAAACT